>NW_026705696.1:300000-492347 GCF_029867415.1 Vicia villosa
GAAGTTATGAATTTTCGAACTCGGCGCGACATACTCGAAAACACACTTTTTACCGAAACAACGCGACGATCCTTAAAATTCTGGGAATTTTCAGTGCATAATTTGTAACACCCCAAATCTACCCAACGAATATTTAATAAAATCAGAGTGCGGAAATTCAACATACAATTGGGATGTCACATTCAACATAAAACAATAAACAACTTAATCACATATATCATAGATACATAGCACATAACTCGGATGAACCGATAAAACCAGTTTACTCTTTAAAAAATAAAAACAACTTTTATTAATAATAATAATATCAATTATTCAACTTCACTTCGCATAATATTTTTATTAAACTAAAACAACTTCACCAACATCATATTACTTCATAAATTCCACTTAAAAGTTAACAACTTATAGTTATAACAACAATTAAAAGACAATCGTTCATCCCCCCGAGTGCTACGTATCAGAGCAAGACCCAACTCGAATTAACAGCAACTAAAGACTTCATAAAATCACTTCAAACTCCCACCGCTATCTTGAGTACCTGTCCATTTCCCATGATAGGGAAACATCATTCAGAAGGGGTGAGATATCCAACAATATAAACAAGCGTATGATAAATAATATATTAGGATTAAATCATACAAAATTATCACTTCACAGTCATAAAACTATAAATCACTTCACATCGCAAAAATCAACTCATGTCACTTCAAATGAGACACAACTGTGCATATGCATGTGGTACCCAGGGCTTCAGCCCCCATCGCCAATTGCCAGTTAAACAGAGGCATCAAGGCATAAGCCTTCGTCGCTAATTTGCCAATCCAGGCCGTCGCCAAAATATGCAATGTATGCAACTCGATAATGCACATCACACAACATACAACATAAACAACAAATCCTCGTCGCCAGGCATAAGCCTATATCACCAATTCATTTACCAATAATTAGTGGTAAATATCGTCACTGAAACATCCTGCAACTTCGCATAAAACAACAAAATATAGCAACATACACATCACTAATAAATCCCAAAGAAAATAGCAGCCCATCATATTCAACATAATGCACGAAACAACTAATATACAACAACGTCATAATAATTTCATACTCATTCAACACTCTAACAAAATATTTTTATTAACTTATTCTATACTCTTAACTCGCGAAAATTTATAATAATTAATAATTATAACTCGACAGAGTTTCCAAGAACTCTAAATAATTCTATAATAATCTCTACAACTCTAAAGTGCCAAAAAAAATACTCTACTGACAACATCTTGCAATTTTCTGCAACTAATTCCTCAATAATAATAATTATAAACCCTAGGTTAATTTTCCACCACCATTGATTGAACTTTTATAACCTTATTCACCGACGTCAATCAATTTCAACATTCAACAATACAATCACAACACACGAAACAGAGGCAATCATACAGCCATAACCCCCACATATCATTCATCATAATCCTGTTTATAGAGCTAAAACCCCACCCTTACCTTGGATATGAGATTTCTCTACTCTCCCGGTTGCCATAGCTTATGCCGCCGCTTCCATCTTTTCTCCGAAAACCTTTTCTAACAACGTGCAGAGACGCAACAAAAACCTGTTCGGAAATCGCTTTTTCAGACGGACTTAAAATCATCAAAACGAAAATCGCTCCGGTCAGAAGTTACCTCTACGAGTCTGGAACGTTGTGTCCAAGAACCGCGACGATCCAACGGTTGGATTGGGAGAAACGTCCGTTTTACTAAGGTGTCTCACTGCAGAAACTTGCTGCGAAAATTGGACTTCCTCTAGCTTTTCTCTTCCGCCATGGCTCTCTTCTTCACCTCTCCTCCAAACCCTATTCCTCTTTGTGTTATGATAGTTCTTCCTTCTTCCAATTCTAAATCCAACATAATTGGGCCTAAGTTACATACCCCCTCCTTACTTCACAACAACTCAAATTAAATCCAAAGTTATTTTTAAGCTCATTAATAAAATAACACTTCAACTTTATTTCACCAAATTAATCCGATTAATTACCATGCCAACTTAATAAAATAATTCCGACTTCGTCGATAAAATTCGAATTAAATACAAATAGTCCAATATTAATAATAATATTATTTCTTCAACAAAATCAACTTTATTAATTCTCCGACTAACCGAATAAAATCCAACTTTAACTTAATAATCCAAATACGCTTCCCAAAATAATACCGACAATTCCGATTGATCCTCGAACTTCGATTAAATCCAATGATTAAATTCTTAAATAATTTAATTAACTAATTAATTAAATTCGGGGCGTTACAACTCTCCCCCACTTGAATATTTTCGTCCTCGAAAATCTATCCGACACAACCATCCTCAACCTCGCTTATACTCGACTATACAACATCACAAAATACTCTTATCAACAAGATTCTCGTTATAGCATCCATCACTTTACTCACCATCAAGATAGCAAGATACGTCTATACCATCCAACACAATTTTCGTCCACTATCAACAAGAGATTAAGGGTGATCAAGTCCTCAATTTGTCAATAGACAGCCGACAACGATATTGAAGTATAAACCATCATTACCAACATTAATAGTGTTCTTTTCCCAATTGTACTCACCGACTTGCATTTCCGATCCTAACTCACAATTCAAAACTTCCCAACAACTTCTACAACTTTTTCCAAATTTTCAGGAAGAATCACCAAACTTCAAACACACTTATCTCTTTCAATACAGACCTCCCAAACACAAAATTATATTCCAAAATGAAGGTAATTTCATGTAGATTCTAGAACTTCAAGAATCGCTTTAATCCGATTTACGAGTATAAAGTTATCATCCTTGCAATGGGACTGGTCCAGAATTCCCGTATGCAGAATTTTCCAAAAATCAGCATCAGACCCAAATATTAAAATGCACTTTTCTTCCTCTTCACAAATTTCCTGAAGACAAATCTTATATGCTAACTATAGGGAATTTCGTAAGATTTTCAAAAAGTCCAGAATCGCTTCAATCAGAATCACGAGTAAAAAGTTATGCCCCTTTTACTGACAGCTGTTCCATAATTGCAAAAATCAGAATTTGAGGTTAATGGACATAAGTTCCATCTATCTCTCTTGCTTCCAAGATCTACCAACATCCTTTCTTCATTCAAGACGCTCCAACTTGTCAAACAACTAAAATCTTAAATCCATGTTACCTCGGAAAACAACACAACTTAAACAATACTTGCACTGTAGTCAATTGCAGCACACCAACATCTTACAACTGAATAGATCCGAGAAGCACCGCTTCTCCCCCACTTAGCTTCGAGCCAACTCCTGCAACCAACAACTAGAAAATAAACAAGTACCGACAGTGTTTCACACACTTGTCGCATACAAAAGGATAAATAATATTAGACAACACTGGCCGGACAGACCGACCTGCTCTGATACCAATTGTAACACCCCAAATCTACCCAACGAATATTTAATAAAATCAGAGTGCGGAAATTCAACATACAATTGGGATGTCACATTCAACATAAAACAATAAACAACTTAATCACATATATCATAGATACATAGCACATAACTCGGATGAACCGATAAAACCAGTTTACTCTTAAAAAATAAAAACAACTTTTATTAATAATAATAATATCAATTATTCAACTTCACTTCGCATAATATTTTTATTAAACTAAAACAACTTCACCAACATCATATTACTTCATAAATTCCACTTAAAAGTTAACAACTTATAGTTATAACAACAATTAAAAGACAATCGTTCATCCCCCCGAGTGCTACGTATCAGAGCAAGACCCAACTCGAATTAACAGCAACTAAAGAATTCATAAAATCACTTCAAACTCCCACCGCTATCTTGAGTACCTGTCCATTTCCCATGATAGGGAAACATCATTCAGAAGGGGTGAGATATCCAACAATATAAACAAGCGTATGATAAATAATATATTAGGATTAAATCATACAAAATTATCACTTCACAGTCATAAAACTATAAATCACTTCACATCGCAAAAATCAACTCATGTCACTTCAAATGAGACACAACTGTGCATATGCATGTGGTACCCAGGGCTTCAGCCCCCATCGCCAATTGCCAGTTAAACAGAGGCATCAAGGCATAAGCCTTCGTCGCTAATTTGCCAATCCAGGCCGTCGCCAAAATATGCAATGTATGCAACTCGATAATGCACATCACACAACATACAACATAAACAACAAATCCTCGTCGCCAGGCATAAGCCTATATCACCAATTCATTTACCAATAATTAGTGGTAAATATCGTCACTGAAACATCCTGCAACTTCGCATAAAACAACAAAATATAGCAACATACACAATCACTAATAAATCCCAAAGAAAATAGCAGCCCATCATATTCAACATAATGCACGAAACAACTAATATACAACAACGTCATAATAATTTCATACTCATTCAACACTCTAACAAAATATTTTTATTAACTTATTCTATACTCTTAACTCGCGAAAATTTATAATAATTAATAATTATAACTCGACAGAGTTTCCAAGAACTCTAAATAATTCTATAATAATCTCTACAACTCTAAAGTGCCAAAAAAAATACTCTACTGACAACATCTTGCAATTTTCTGCAACTAATTCCTCAATAATAATAATTATAAACCCTAGGTTAATTTTCCACCACCATTGATTGAACTTTTATAACCTTATTCACCGACGTCAATCAATTTCAACATTCAACAATACAATCACAACACACGAAACAGAGGCAATCATACAGCCATAACCCCCACATATCATTCATCATAATCCTGTTTATAGAGCTAAAACCCCACCCTTACCTTGGATATGAGATTTCTCTACTCTCCCGGTTGCCATAGCTTATGCCGCCGCTTCCATCTTTTCTCCGAAAACCTTTTCTAACAACGTGCAGAGACGCAACAAAAACCTGTTCGGAAATCGCTTTTTCAGACGGACTTAAAATCATCAAAACGAAAATCGCTCCGGTCAGAAGTTACCTCTACGAGTCTGGAACGTTGTGTCCAAGAACCGCGACGATCCAACGGTTGGATTGGGAGAAACGTCCGTTTTACTAAGGTGTCTCACTGCAGAAACTTGCTGCGAAAATTGGACTTCCTCTAGCTTTTCTCTTCCGCCATGGCTCTCTTCTTCACCTCTCCTCCAAACCCTATTCCTCTTTGTGTTATGATAGTTCTTCCTTCTTCCAATTCTAAATCCAACATAATTGGGCCTAAGTTACATACCCCCTCCTTACTTCACAACAACTCAAATTAAATCCAAAGTTATTTTTAAGCTCATTAATAAAATAACACTTCAACTTTATTTCACCAAATTAATCCGATTAATTACCATGCCAACTTAATAAAATAATTCCGACTTCGTCGATAAAATTCGAATTAAATACAAATAGTCCAATATTAATAATAATATTATTTCTTCAACAAAATCAACTTTATTAATTCTCCGACTAACCGAATAAAATCCAACTTTAACTTAATAATCCAAATACGCTTCCCAAAATAATACCGACAATTCCGATTGATCCTCGAACTTCGATTAAATCCAATGATTAAATTCTTAAATAATTTAATTAACTAATTAATTAAATTCGGGGCGTTACAACTCTCCCCCACTTGAATATTTTCGTCCTCGAAAATCTATCCGACACAACCATCCTCAACCTCGCTTATACTCGACTATACAACATCACAAAATACTCTTATCAACAAGATTCTCGTTATAGCATCCATCACTTTACTCACCATCAAGATAGCAAGATACGTCTATACCATCCAACACAATTTTCGTCCACTATCAACAAGAGATTAAGGGTGATCAAGTCCTCAATTTGTCAATAGACAGCCGACAACGATATTGAAGTATAAACCATCATTACCAACATTAATAGTGTTCTTTTCCCAATTGTACTCACCGACTTGCATTTCCGATCCTAACTCACAATTCAAAACTTCCCAACAACTTCTACAACTTTTTCCAAATTTTCAGGAAGAATCACCAAACTTCAAACACACTTATCTCTTTCAATACAGACCTCCCAAACACAAAATTATATTCCAAAATGAAGGTAATTTCATGTAGATTCTAGAACTTCAAGAATCGCTTTAATCCGATTTACGAGTATAAAGTTATCATCCTTGCAATGGGACTGGTCCAGAATTCCCGTATGCAGAATTTTCCAAAAATCAGCATCAGACCCAAATATTAAAATGCACTTTTCTTCCTCTTCACAAATTTCCTGAAGACAAATCTTATATGCTAACTATAGGGAATTTCGTAAGATTTTCAAAAAGTCCAGAATCGCTTCAATCAGAATCACGAGTAAAAAGTTATGCCCCTTTTACTGACAGCTGTTCCATAATTGCAAAAATCAGAATTTGAGGTTAATGGACATAAGTTCCATCTATCTCTCTTGCTTCCAAGATCTACCAACATCCTTTCTTCATTCAAGACGCTCCAACTTGTCAAACAACTAAAATCTTAAATCCATGTTACCTCGGAAAACAACACAACTTAAACAATACTTGCACTGTAGTCAATTGCAGCACACCAACATCTTACAACTGAATAGATCCGAGAAGCACCGCTTCTCCCCCACTTAGCTTCGAGCCAACTCCTGCAACCAACAACTAGAAAATAAACAAGTACCGACAGTGTTTCACACACTTGTCGCATACAAAAGGATAAATAATATTAGACAACACTGGCCGGACAGACCGACCTGCTCTGATACCAATTGTAACACCCCAAATCTACCCAACGAATATTTAATAAAATCAGAGTGCGGAAATTCAACATACAATTGGGATGTCACATTCAACATAAAACAATAAACAACTTAATCACATATATCATAGATACATAGCACATAACTCGGATGAACCGATAAAACCAGTTTACTCTTAAAAAATAAAAACAACTTTTATTAATAATAATAATATCAATTATTCAACTTCACTTCGCATAATATTTTTATTAAACTAAAACAACTTCACCAACATCATATTACTTCATAAATTCCACTTAAAAGTTAACAACTTATAGTTATAACAACAATTAAAAGACAATCGTTCATCCCCCCGAGTGCTACGTATCAGAGCAAGACCCAACTCGAATTAACAGCAACTAAAGAATTCATAAAATCACTTCAAACTCCCACCGCTATCTTGAGTACCTGTCCATTTCCCATGATAGGGAAACATCATTCAGAAGGGGTGAGATATCCAACAATATAAACAAGCGTATGATAAATAATATATTAGGATTAAATCATACAAAATTATCACTTCACAGTCATAAAACTATAAATCACTTCACATCGCAAAAATCAACTCATGTCACTTCAAATGAGACACAACTGTGCATATGCATGTGGTACCCAGGGCTTCAGCCCCCATCGCCAATTGCCAGTTAAACAGAGGCATCAAGGCATAAGCCTTCGTCGCTAATTTGCCAATCCAGGCCGTCGCCAAAATATGCAATGTATGCAACTCGATAATGCACATCACACAACATACAACATAAACAACAAATCCTCGTCGCCAGGCATAAGCCTATATCACCAATTCATTTACCAATAATTAGTGGTAAATATCGTCACTGAAACATCCTGCAACTTCGCATAAAACAACAAAATATAGCAACATACACAATCACTAATAAATCCCAAAGAAAATAGCAGCCCATCATATTCAACATAATGCACGAAACAACTAATATACAACAACGTCATAATAATTTCATACTCATTCAACACTCTAACAAAATATTTTTATTAACTTATTCTATACTCTTAACTCGCGAAAATTTATAATAATTAATAATTATAACTCGACAGAGTTTCCAAGAACTCTAAATAATTCTATAATAATCTCTACAACTCTAAAGTGCCAAAAAAAATACTCTACTGACAACATCTTGCAATTTTCTGCAACTAATTCCTCAATAATAATAATTATAAACCCTAGGTTAATTTTCCACCACCATTGATTGAACTTTTATAACCTTATTCACCGACGTCAATCAATTTCAACATTCAACAATACAATCACAACACACGAAACAGAGGCAATCATACAGCCATAACCCCCACATATCATTCATCATAATCCTGTTTATAGAGCTAAAACCCCACCCTTACCTTGGATATGAGATTTCTCTACTCTCCCGGTTGCCATAGCTTATGCCGCCGCTTCCATCTTTTCTCCGAAAACCTTTTCTAACAACGTGCAGAGACGCAACAAAAACCTGTTCGGAAATCGCTTTTTCAGATGGACTTAAAATCATCAAAACGAAAATCGCTCCGGTCAGAAGTTACCTCTACGAGTCTGGAACGTTGTGTCCAAGAACCGCGACGATCCAACGGTTGGATTGGGAGAAACGTCCGTTTTACTAAGGTGTCTCACTGCAGAAACTTGCTGCGAAAATTGGACTTCCTCTAGCTTTTCTCTTCCGCCATGGCTCTCTTCTTCACCTCTCCTCCAAACCCTATTCCTCTTTGTGTTATGATAGTTCTTCCTTCTTCCAATTCTAAATCCAACATAATTGGGCCTAAGTTACATACCCCCTCCTTACTTCACAACAACTCAAATTAAATCCAAAGTTATTTTTAAGCTCATTAATAAAATAACACTTCAACTTTATTTCACCAAATTAATCCGATTAATTACCATGCCAACTTAATAAAATAATTCCGACTTCGTCGATAAAATTCGAATTAAATACAAATAGTCCAATATTAATAATAATATTATTTCTTCAACAAAATCAACTTTATTAATTCTCCGACTAACCGAATAAAATCCAACTTTAACTTAATAATCCAAATACGCTTCCCAAAATAATACCGACAATTCCGATTGATCCTCGAACTTCGATTAAATCCAATGATTAAATTCTTAAATAATTTAATTAACTAATTAATTAAATTCGGGGCGTTACAACTCTCCCCCACTTGAATATTTTCGTCCTCGAAAATCTATCCGACACAACCATCCTCAACCTCGCTTATACTCGACTATACAACATCACAAAATACTCTTATCAACAAGATTCTCGTTATAGCATCCATCACTTTACTCACCATCAAGATAGCAAGATACGTCTATACCATCCAACACAATTTTCGTCCACTATCAACAAGAGATTAAGGGTGATCAAGTCCTCAATTTGTCAATAGACAGCCGACAACGATATTGAAGTATAAACCATCATTACCAACATTAATAGTGTTCTTTTCCCAATTGTACTCACCGACTTGCATTTCCGATCCTAACTCACAATTCAAAACTTCCCAACAACTTCTACAACTTTTTCCAAATTTTCAGGAAGAATCACCAAACTTCAAACACACTTATCTCTTTCAATACAGACCTCCCAAACACAAAATTATATTCCAAAATGAAGGTAATTTCATGTAGATTCTAGAACTTCAAGAATCGCTTTAATCCGATTTACGAGTATAAAGTTATCATCCTTGCAATGGGACTGGTCCAGAATTCCCGTATGCAGAATTTTCCAAAAATCAGCATCAGACCCAAATATTAAAATGCACTTTTCTTCCTCTTCACAAATTTCCTGAAGACAAATCTTATATGCTAACTATAGGGAATTTCGTAAGATTTTCAAAAAGTCCAGAATCGCTTCAATCAGAATCACGAGTAAAAAGTTATGCCCCTTTTACTGACAGCTGTTCCATAATTGCAAAAATCAGAATTTGAGGTTAATGGACATAAGTTCCATCTATCTCTCTTGCTTCCAAGATCTACCAACATCCTTTCTTCATTCAAGACGCTCCAACTTGTCAAACAACTAAAATCTTAAATCCATGTTACCTCGGAAAACAACACAACTTAAACAATACTTGCACTGTAGTCAATTGCAGCACACCAACATCTTACAACTGAATAGATCCGAGAAGCACCGCTTCTCCCCCACTTAGCTTCGAGCCAACTCCTGCAACCAACAACTAGAAAATAAACAAGTACCGACAGTGTTTCACACACTTGTCGCATACAAAAGGATAAATAATATTAGACAACACTGGCCGGACAGACCGACCTGCTCTGATACCAATTGTAACACCCCAAATCTACCCAACGAATATTTAATAAAATCAGAGTGCGGAAATTCAACATACAATTGGGATGTCACATTCAACATAAAACAATAAACAACTTAATCACATATATCATAGATACATAGCACATAACTCGGATGAACCGATAAAACCAGTTTACTCTTAAAAAATAAAAACAACTTTTATTAATAATAATAATATCAATTATTCAACTTCACTTCGCATAATATTTTTATTAAACTAAAACAACTTCACCAACATCATATTACTTCATAAATTCCACTTAAAAGTTAACAACTTATAGTTATAACAACAATTAAAAGACAATCGTTCATCCCCCCGAGTGCTACGTATCAGAGCAAGACCCAACTCGAATTAACAGCAACTAAAGAATTCATAAAATCACTTCAAACTCCCACCGCTATCTTGAGTACCTGTCCATTTCCCATGATAGGGAAACATCATTCAGAAGGGGTGAGATATCCAACAATATAAACAAGCGTATGATAAATAATATATTAGGATTAAATCATACAAAATTATCACTTCACAGTCATAAAACTATAAATCACTTCACATCGCAAAAATCAACTCATGTCACTTCAAATGAGACACAACTGTGCATATGCATGTGGTACCCAGGGCTTCAGCCCCCATCGCCAATTGCCAGTTAAACAGAGGCATCAAGGCATAAGCCTTCGTCGCTAATTTGCCAATCCAGGCCGTCGCCAAAATATGCAATGTATGCAACTCGATAATGCACATCACACAACATACAACATAAACAACAAATCCTCGTCGCCAGGCATAAGCCTATATCACCAATTCATTTACCAATAATTAGTGGTAAATATCGTCACTGAAACATCCTGCAACTTCGCATAAAACAACAAAATATAGCAACATACACAATCACTAATAAATCCCAAAGAAAATAGCAGCCCATCATATTCAACATAATGCACGAAACAACTAATATACAACAACGTCATAATAATTTCATACTCATTCAACACTCTAACAAAATATTTTTATTAACTTATTCTATACTCTTAACTCGCGAAAATTTATAATAATTAATAATTATAACTCGACAGAGTTTCCAAGAACTCTAAATAATTCTATAATAATCTCTACAACTCTAAAGTGCCAAAAAAAATACTCTACTGACAACATCTTGCAATTTTCTGCAACTAATTCCTCAATAATAATAATTATAAACCCTAGGTTAATTTTCCACCACCATTGATTGAACTTTTATAACCTTATTCACCGACGTCAATCAATTTCAACATTCAACAATACAATCACAACACACGAAACAGAGGCAATCATACAGCCATAACCCCCACATATCATTCATCATAATCCTGTTTATAGAGCTAAAACCCCACCCTTACCTTGGATATGAGATTTCTCTACTCTCCCGGTTGCCATAGCTTATGCCGCCGCTTCCATCTTTTCTCCGAAAACCTTTTCTAACAACGTGCAGAGACGCAACAAAAACCTGTTCGGAAATCGCTTTGTCAGATGGACTTAAAATCATCAAAACGAAAATCGCTCCGGTCAGAAGTTACCTCTACGAGTCTGGAACGTTGTGTCCAAGAACCGCGACGATCCAACGGTTGGATTGGGAGAAACGTCCGTTTTACTAAGGTGTCTCACTGCAGAAACTTGCTGCGAAAATTGGACTTCCTCTAGCTTTTCTCTTCCGCCATGGCTCTCTTCTTCACCTCTCCTCCAAACCCTATTCCTCTTTGTGTTATGATAGTTCTTCCTTCTTCCAATTCTAAATCCAACATAATTGGGCCTAAGTTACATACCCCCTCCTTACTTCACAACAACTCAAATTAAATCCAAAGTTATTTTTAAGCTCATTAATAAAATAACACTTCAACTTTATTTCACCAAATTAATCCGATTAATTACCATGCCAACTTAATAAAATAATTCCGACTTCGTCGATAAAATTCGAATTAAATACAAATAGTCCAATATTAATAATAATATTATTTCTTCAACAAAATCAACTTTATTAATTCTCCGACTAACCGAATAAAATCCAACTTTAACTTAATAATCCAAATACGCTTCCCAAAATAATACCGACAATTCCGATTGATCCTCGAACTTCGATTAAATCCAATGATTAAATTCTTAAATAATTTAATTAACTAATTAATTAAATTCGGGGCGTTACATAATTGGCCTTCGGTCCGAACATATGAAATCTTGGTAATGATGATACGGAGCTCCAGTTAAAGTTTCAAGCGAATCCGAAGAGCGAATTGTGAGATACGAATTTTTCGAGATCCGAAACCCTACATTCAGCACTATTTTCACTGCGAAACCTCAAGTAATTTGCACTTTTGACAACCTTCCTCAAAGAATTGGCTTCCGAGCCGAACACGAAAGTTGTAGATATCGTCGAAGCAGCGGAGACAGCGCGGGAACTTAGCTCGTATCACCTTCCAAATAGTATTTATGAATTTTCTCCTACTTTCACCGTTTAAACCATATATTCTTTCACACTTTACCCTCTTAAACCCATGAAAACTCTTTATTATTTTTCTTCCATTTTTGAATGACGAAATAAACGTCATTATTAACTTATAGCTCAAATAAAGAGGGCAAATTTTGGGGTGCAACAGCTGCCCCTATTCAAACTTCTTGAACCCGACGAGTGAGAAACGAAAGTTTCGAACCGTTGAGGTGGAAGGAGATTGAATACCAGAATGAACTCGAAAATTTGCACTCTTGATCAATAGAAGATTCCGTATTGCAATAAGAAGGAATGTACCACCCCGCGAGCAGGGGGAAAAAACTTCAACTGATCTGGATAATAAATATGCTCCAACTTGTGAAAAAGGAGGAACGGGCACCCACAGGCAGGGGAAAACACTTCAAATGATCTGGGCATCAAGAGAAGGAACATCTCGACTGATCTGAATATCAAACGTTGCAGATGTCTCCGAACTTGCATCGGGATAGATGTCTTAAGTCAATCTAGGAATCGAGGGAGATACGCCGGTTGATCTGGACATCAACGGGTAAAAGTATCTCTGATCTGGGAATCTGGGCAGACATCTCTTCTGATGCAATTAAATCATCAGGTAGATATTCCTACTAATCTGGGAATTAGCGGCTAGCTCCTTCGTAAGACCACGGGGATCCGGAGGCGGTTCCTTCAACTGAACTAGTAATCAGGATAGGAACAATATCTCTTCCGAACTGTGTACGCCGGGGAAAGAATGCCTTTAAACTGATCTGGGCATGATGCCAAAAATAAGTAGGACAATCTTCATCTGAAAGACAAAGTCGATCAGGCAGACATCTCCATCTGATATGATGATATCAGTGGCTTGCTCCTTCGTAAGATCTTGGGAGATCCGGAGGCGGTTCCTTCAACTAATCTGAGACTGGATATTAGGATAGGAACATATATCTCTTCCGAACTGTGTACGCCGGGTAAAGAAAACGTCCTCAACTGATAGTAAGGTATCAGGACTGGGCAAACGAGTTTCTTCTTCTGAACGAACTAAATCGTCAGGGAGTAGATACTTCCAACTGATCTGATGTATCAGAAGGCTTGCTCCTTCGGAAGATCTTGGGAGATCCGGAGGCGGTTCCTTCAACTGAAAGTCTAATTTATCAGGAATGGGAACAAATATCTTCCACCAATCTGGGGGCATCGGGAATAGGAATGTCTTTGAACTGATCTGAGCTATGCCAAAAAATAAGTAGAACAATCCTCTTCTGATTCAAAACATCAGGATAAGCGCCTGTAATGACTAGGCGAATATTGCTCTCTGGAGAGCATTTGAATCTGGATAACTTTCCTGCAGAAAGAAACAACAGATATGATATGATTTATGCATGATGCATGTATGAATGTGTATGGAATAACGTTTCCGAGAAGGAAGACGCTATACGCTTTTGAGAATGCAATGCAAATGATGCATGATTCGAACGTTGCTTGGGGAGACAACGGAGGAGCACTGAATTGCTGAAGAAGTCCTGGAGAGATCACATGGAACTCTGCGGGGAGGACAAGATGAGTGACCAAGGGTCACAAACTGCGAGCTGGCAAAGACGGATCAGAAATCTGCTGGAGACGATCAAATCTAGGTGTGAGCTCTGTTTGGGGAATAAATCTTGCTTTGAAGATAAGAACATCCCATTTAACTGCTTGGGGAATACCCTGGCAACTTCACTGGAGAAGCGAATTCTCGACATACTGGGGATGAAGAGATAAGAGCAAGTCATTGAGATAACTCTGATAGGGAGTAACCAACTTACTTGTGTAGAACGCATTCCGCTGGGGAAGTCATTGATGCGAACAGATCCTGCTGAGGATGCATGTGGATCTCTGCTGAGGAGAGAAACTCAGTGGGGAAGATGAATACTTCTGCAAGGCAAGCTGCTGAGGATATGAGAGATCCGCTGGGAATAAGGAACTTGACATAAGAACCTTTTGTTAAGACAACTCCACTCGGGAACAAGATGAGTCTCCTAGGGAAAACAAGTCAATCTGTTGGGGAGAGAAAGCCCTCTACTGGGGAAAATGAGGTATTCAGGCAAGGAACCTCATTAAGAGCTAGCTGGGGAATCAGACACCATTCTATTATGACTCAACTGAATGTACTCAGCTGGGGAGTGAGAATATCTCATTAGGAAGCGCTCAGCTTGGGAGTGAGAATCTCTCATGATTAGGTCCGCCAATATGTCGACGCAACGTGCTTGCAAGCATGTACCTGCGAGACAAAAAAATGCAAATTCCCCAGGATATAGCATGGTATCTTGTCCTGCCATCCTGGTTACACAAGACTTCGAAGTAGATTCAAAGATTATATCATTTCTAATCATGTATTGTAAAAGCAATGCAGTTTTCATATGCAAAGTTTAACACAAACTCAGGACGTTTTACGCAAACAAAACAGTAAAAGAAAATAGTTGTTTAAGATAAAAAAGATCTTTATTAATTGCAAAAGGAATGCTCATAGAAGAGCGAACACATTTTAGAAGTAGTTCCTAGTAAGAGGTAACCACGCATTTATTGAGTATAAGAGAAATGGCAATGTAAAATGGATATCCATTGGTTTCGATCCCGCTATCACTTTTATAACTCCAACGTTCTCATCTCCTTGCTTTGGAAGACCGCACTCATTAGGATTGATCACTGCCCGATTTAACAACTGATTGGTGTGACATCACCGAACTTGTGGACCCGACAGGGTTTGTGAACGCATTTAGGGATTTGAGTTGCCCGGTGCAAACTCAAGAACACGGAGTCTTGCTTATCCCTCGGTCGGGAGCCCTAAACAAAGTGATTGGATGTTATGCATGCTTTAGGGATTTGAGCTTCCCGGTGCAAACTCAAGAACACGGAGTCTTGCTTATCCCTCGGTCGGGAGCCCTAAACAAGTATGAAGAGTGATTGCCAAGGTGGCATGCGAGATGTAGTCGTTCGCTTTTGTCCCCTTTTTGCCTAAGCCGCCCTTTCGGGTTTTCAACTTAGCGGGTATATTTGTTTCTTTTTCATTCTTTTGCCTGATTCATTTCCTTTTTCTTTTTTTTTTCTTTTCCTTCTTTCCTTTTTTTTATCAGGTCTATGCGAAGTATTTTTTGACTACATCTGCGTTCACAGGGTGCGGAAAGTTCTCGCCGTCCATCGTTGCAAGCATCATGGCACCGCCAGAGAATACTTTCTGCACAACAAAGGGGCCTTCATACGTCGGAGTCCACTTGCCTCGAGGATCACCCTGAGGAAGAATGATTCTTTTGAGTACCAGGTCGCCTGGTTTGTAGCTTTGGGGTCGCACCCGTTTGTCAAAAGCTTTTCTCATCTTCTTTTGGTACACCTGACCATGACCAATGGATGCCAAACGCTTCTCATCAATGAGGTTCAACTGATCCATCCGATTTTGTACCCATTCTGACTCGTCAAGCTCGACGTCCTTCATAATCCTCAGGGAAGGAATCTCAACTTCAACTGGTAATACCGCTTCCATACCATAAACAAGTGAGAAAGGAGTTTCCCCAGTCGATGTACGCAGAGAGGTGCGATAACCATGCAAAGCAAACGGGAGCATCTCATGCCAATCTCGGTAAGTCACTACCATCTTCTGCACAATCTTCTTAATGTTCTTGTTGGCCGCTTCAACAACGCCATTCATCTTCGGACGATACGGAGAAGAATTGTGATGCTTGATCTTAAAGGACTCACAAAGCTCCTTCATCAACTTGTTATTGAGATTCGATCCATTATCAGTAATGATCTTCTCAGGAATCCCATAACGACAGATTATGTTGTGTTTGATAAAGCGAGTAATCACTTGTTTGGTAACATTCGCATAAGATGCGGCTTCAACCCACTTGGTGAAGTAATCGATGGCAACCAAAATGAAGCGATGTCCATTTGAAGCAGTAGGCTTAATCTCTCCAATCATATCAATGCCTCACATTACGAAAGGCCACGGAGAAGTCAAGACATTCAAAGGCACAGGCGGCACGTGCACTTTGTCAGCATAAATATGGCACTTGTGACAAATTCTGACATGGTTATGACAATCAGTTTCCATAGTGGACCAATAATAACCAGCCCTCAAGATCTTCTTAGCCATTGTATGCCCACTAGAATGGGTACCAAACTCGCCTTCATGCATTTCCTCTATGATTTTCGAAGCTTCTTCTTTCACAACACATCGAAGCAACACACCATCATGATGCCTCTTGTACAACACCCCACCGTTGAGGTAAAACTTATCTGCAAACCTTCTCAAAAACTTCTTATCAATCACCGACGCTTCAGGAGGATACTCTTGAGTTTCGAGGAACTTTTTGATATCATGATACCAGGGATTACCATCTAGTTCGACATCAGCCTCAAAGCAAAACGCCGGCTCATCCAACCTATTGATGGTAATGTTAGGCGCTTCATTGGCCCATTTCACTTTGAACATGGAAGCCAAAGTAGCGAGAGCGTCAGCAAGATTGTTCTCTTCTCTAGAAATATGCTCGAATGTGATCTCATCAAAGTACGGAATAAGTCTCATCACACGCTCTCTGTATGGAATCAGATTCTGATGGCGAGTTTCCCAATCTCCATTGATCTGGCTAATGACAAGATTGGAATCCCCATAAACTTTCAAGTACTTGATGCGCAAATCGATCGCAGCTTCGATACCATATATGCAGGCTTCATACTCAGCCATGTTATTAGTGCAATCAAAACAGATTCTGGCTGTAAACGGAATGTGAAAACCTGATGGAGAAGTAATTACAACTCCAACACCATTCTCGAGTGCATTAGAGGCACCATCGAACACAAGCGTCCATCGCGATCCTGATTCGGGCCCTTCCTCTGGTCCAGGAATGTTACAATCTCTGATGTACAGGACATCCTCATCGGGGAATTCAAACTTCATTGGTTCATAATCTTCGACAAGCTGATGCGCAAGATAATCTGCCAACACACTACCTTTGATGGCTTTCTGGGTAGTATACTGGATATCATATTCAGTCAAGATCATTTGCCACCTGGCTACTCTTCCGGAAAGAGCGGGCTTCTCAAAAACATACTTGATATGATCCATCTTGGAAATCAGCAAGGTGGTGTGAACCAACATATACTGCCTTAACCGGCGAGCAGCCCACACCAAAGCACAGCAAGTTTTCTCGAGCAGTGAGTATCGGGATTCACAGTCGGTAAACTTTTTGCTAAGGTAGTATATTGCATGCTCTTTTCGGCCAGACTCGTCATGTTGCCCAACACGCATCCCATTGAATTTTCAAGAACTGTGAGGTACATAATCAACGGCCTTCCTGGAACTGGAGGCATTAGTATCGGAGGTTCTTGCAGATACTCTTTCACTTTTTCAAATGCTTTTTGACAATCATTATTCCACCTGGCCATCTGATCTTTTCTTAGCAACTTGAATATTGGTTCACAAGTGGCCGTAAGATGAGAGATGAATCTAGCAATGTAGTTCAACCTCCCTAAGAAACCACGAACCTCTTTCTCTGTTCTCGGCTCAGGCATCTCTTGTATGGCTTTTATTTTGGCAGGATCGACCTCAATACCTTTTCCACTAACAACAAAGCCCAACAACTTTCCGGATCGCACTCCGAAAGTGCACTTATTTGGATTCAACCTCAGTCTGAATTCCCGAAGCCTTTCAAACAACTTCCGCAAGTGAACCAAGTGCTCTTCTTCAGTATGAGATTTTGCAATCATGTCATCCACATACACCTCAATCTCTTTATGAATCATGTCGTGAAAAAGAGTCACCATGGCGCGCTGATACGTTGCCCCTGCGTTTTTCAACCCAAAAGGCATGACTTTACAACAGAAAGTTCCCCACGGTGTGATAAACGTTGTTTTCTCCATGTCTTCTGGTGCCATCTTGATCTGATTGTATCCAGAGAAGAGGAAAATCATCTTTCGGACTCGCCCTATTCAAATCTCTGTAATCAACACACATCCTGACCTTTCCATCCTTCTTGGGCACAGGAACAATATTAGCAACCCACGGCGGGTAATTCACAACTTGCAGAAAGCCAGCATCAAACTGTTTCTCCACCTCTTTCTTAATCTTCTCAGACATATCTGGGCGAGTCCTTCGGAGCTTCTGCTTGACAGGAGGACTATCTTCCTTGAGAGGTAGACGGTGTACCACAATATCTGTATCAAGGCCTGGCATATCCTCGTATGACCAAGCAAAGATATCTGCATACTCTTTCAACATAGCAATAAGCCTCTGCTTCACACTATTCTCAAGCGCAAACCCTATCTTGACTTCTCAGACTTGCTCTTTAGTGCCAACATTTACCATCTAAATTGCCTCCTGATGCGGCTGAATCGCTTTCTTTTCTTGTTTGAATAATCTGGCCAACTCGTCGGGGAGATCACAATCTTCATAAGCTTCCTCCTCGGCTTGGTAGATCGGATTGTCAAAATCATAATAAGCAATAGCGGAACTGTTACCAATGGAATCCTTGGTAGTGGAACATCTGCATGATTGATATTTTTATTTTAGTTTTATTTTTATTAAGATATGTGCAAGTGTGTGCAAAAACATCGACATTTAAAGGAAAAAGTTAAAAAGAAAGACAAAGAGCAAAACATTTGAATGCAAAAACATCCTTTTATTTCATGATTAACTTTGAAAATGTGAACTGCATGGCCCTACAAATGATTCACTACGCCTTGGGCAGAGCGTAGGAATTATGGCATGATCAGAAAAGTAAAAACAAAGAAATTTACTCCTGAGCTTGTGTAACTTGGATGACATCTTCAATTGTCCAGTTGCGAGGTATCTCCCCAGGAATAGTTGGACGAATCCAGCTATCAAAATCACAGTCACTATCCACCTCTTCACCATTGACAATGGCATGAACCTGACCGTCTTGAATGACACCGCCACTCACAAACTTGATCGGGCTAAGGATATTAGACTTTGGCGATGCAATATGCTTTCCAGGACTGAAACCAAGACCATTCTTGTCAAATTTGGGACGCACATCAATTACTTGCCCCCATCCTTCCACTCTTCCAGTCTCAACGCCAACCTGAGCATCTTTCAAAGAGGACATAATCGTTTCTGGCTTTGTTGTCTCATAAGGAGGAGTTCTCACAGCGTTCACAGCTTCAAACGCTTGAAACGATGTCTCATGTATCTCACCTTCGATCTCTACATATCGGAAAGAGGACAAGTGACTCACGATATAATCTTCTTCACCACAAACCGTCACCACTTTACCGTCAACCAGATACTTCAACCTCTGATGAAGAGTGGATGTCACCACACCAGCCTTGTGAATCCATGGTCGTCCCAACAAACAACAATAAGCGGGTTGAATATCCATCACTTAAAAGGTTATAGTAAAGATCTGAGGACCCACTTGGATGGGTAGATCTACCTCCCCGAACACAGACCTTCTTGAACCGTCAAAGGCGCGCACTACCAACTCACTTGGCCTTAATTCAACACCAGCATAGTCAATTCGCATGAGAGCTGATTTAGGAAGTACATTTAAATAAGACCCAGTATCAACCAAAACACGGGATAAGGTCGTCCCCTTACACTCAATCGAAATATGCAAAGCCTTGTTATGGTTTCTCCCTTCTGGAGGAAGATCACAATCCGTAAATCCCAAACCGTTCCCAGCGGAGATACTATTGGCCACCGCCTCTAGCTGATTCACAGATATCTCATGTGGGACGTAAGCACCATTCAAAATTCTCAAGAGAGCATCTTTATGACCTTCTGAGCACATCAGCAGTTGCAAGATGGAGATCTTTGACTGGGTCTGACCCAACTGCTCAACCACTTTATAATCAGACTTCCTGATAATCCTCAACAATTCTTCCACATCCTTGGAAGACACGGCATTATCGGATGCCCCATTCTGAATCAGAGAATTCTGGCGAAGTCGCATGGAATTTTGTAAGTGCTTTAGGGATTCGAGCAATGCAAATGGTGCAAAGCTCAAGATAGACAATGTCTTGCTTATCCCTCGTGTGGGAGCCCCAAGCAACTTCAAATACTTGCAGATCCAACATCACGACCAGGTGCCCCAGATTAGAATTCACACCTAGTGTCATTATAATCAAGACGAGAGTCTGTAGACATCCACACAATATGGAGCTTAACCAGTTTCAAATAAAGCAAGCATGGAAGCAAATGAGCATAAGACAAGTCTTCAAAAAGAACCCCAAACTGAGCTTTCATCTTGGTCACCCCACAAAGTTGTTTCATGACTGATCTTTGAGCACACAACAGTGGAAAGGTGAGTCTGTGAGTCTAGAGAGAGTACCGAGTCTGAATAAGAAATCCTCGACTCTGAACACCTGTTATGCATGAGATGTATGAAATGCATGATATGGATGAAATGCCATGTTCATTCGATTTCCAAGGAATCGTCGTTTTTTTTTTAGCAAGCAAGAGATGGAAAAGCTCGACACGAGGCTTAAAGATATGATTCCTTGGAGATGAAGGAACATGTATGCTAGTTATTTTTTTTGTACATCATTTTTTGGAAATTAAATATGTAATGATGCAAAGTGGTGGGAACCACAATACTGGATATATCTGGGATACCAGTAAATCACACAACACAGGTTCAAAGGTTCGGCATGGCTTCGGACCACCACACAAACCACAAGTCACCAACGGAACAAGTTACCATCGGAACCAGAACATAAAGTCACCAATACACTGGAATAGAACATAGATTACCATTCGAACAAAAACCATAGTACCCCATGAACAGGAACCAATAGTACACTCGAACGAGAACAGCGGTAACCCACGAACGAGAACAGCGGTAACCCACGAACAAGAACAGCGGTAACCCACGAACAAGAACAGCGGTAACCCACGAACAAGAACAGCGGTCACCAACAATGTACCTGTTAAATGATCATTGATTCCCACCCCGCTCACGGGTAAAATCTAGGCCAAGGTAAGGTCATGAAACGCAGTATACGGTCCGCCCGAAGGTAAGTATCATCACAGCGCGTAAGCGGGTGACGATAATACCTCCGTTTGAAACCACTACTCTGCTCGTGG
Organism: Vicia villosa; assembly: GCF_029867415.1. NCBI lineage: Eukaryota > Viridiplantae > Streptophyta > Magnoliopsida > Fabales > Fabaceae > Vicia > Vicia villosa. Next base: position 321,694 of record NW_026705696.1, read on the forward strand.
TCACATAATCCATCCCGAGACGTACACCTCGAGACAAACCATGCTTCCACTCTATCCTAGGGTTCCTATGGTTCACACATAGCCTGGGTATTGGGCCTTTTACCTCTTGAAACACCCACCCAACAGACAGAGATCCAGACAGTCCAGAATATGATGCAGAAAAGTAAAAGCGCACATAGAATGCAATGCAAACAGATAAAATATGCAAAGCAATAAAAACACCCAATGATAAACACACAACCGCTAGGATCGACTCGCTGAGTCCGGACCAGCAATAGGTCAAGACGTCCCCAGCAGAGTCGCCAGCTGTCGCTACCGCAAAAATTAACAGAGTCGCCACTAACATATTTATCCAAAAAAGGAAGGGAATGCCAGCAAACCACAAAACAAAAAAACGGTCTCACGACCAGAGAAAAAGGGTAAGGGAGTCGGTTACGCGAGGGGAAGGTATGAGCACCCCTCGCGCCCATCGTACTCGATGGTATCCACGCCTGTGTCTAAAACTATGGGTGTGTAAGCAAATCTACGCTAATCTGGATTAAAATGAATGCAGAATGTAGGGAAAAGAATGGATTATGCTCGCACGGGCCCTACCCCGCTGCCTACGTATCTGTTTTGCAGAATCAGAGCTACCGTAGCACGGCTAACTAATTTCTGTTTGTTTTGTGTTTTTTAGGTGAACAAGTTACATTCACACTCCACTGCTCGACCTTTGGAGACTTATGCTGGGAATGGAGCGGAAATAACAAGCTCTTAAGAAAAGAAAATCAAAGAGTGTGGTTTGTGTTTTAAAGAATGCATGAGGAAGACCTAAGCTAAGGAGAAAGCTTGCTACCCAATGTTATCATACAAAGGGTACAAGTCTAAGCTAAGCTATCAACCTACGAGGGATAAGGGAAAGCACACAATGAGCACACAAACGAGTGTCCGCTCGTAAAACAAACAAACCAACGGTACTGACTGAGTGGTAGAAAAGCGATCCCGCCATAGCCAAGGGGAGCAGCTCAACCCAAGTCAACCAAGCATTAGACCTCGCAAAAATGATCGGGCCATAGACAAGAGGGAGGACCCCTCTCAGCAACCAAGCCGTCACGAATCGTAAAGGAAAACGGTGCGTGCGTACACCGAGCATCAACGTCGAGCGACGCGAGCTATAGGAAAGGCGGGGGTCCGGCTACATGAACCCTTTTCCTGACATACTCGATAACAAGATCTTGTGGAGGTTCAGAAGCGAGCGACGCGTAGCGTGCGCTTACTGAACAGACTCGATGAGACTAGGCGGGGGTTGATTGCTAACCCTCTCTGCATGCCTTCCATGAGGACTTAACGGAGTGCCATATAGGACTTATTACACAGTGACTCCCTGCCGCAAAGCACAAATGTAAACACACCAACAAAAACAGAGCCTCTTTCGAGGGCTTGGCCAGATGAATGTCTAGGTCCTACTTCTCATGTTATAGGATGATGCGAGAAAGCGATAAAGTGCGAGAGAAATAAAATGAAACGGGATCAATACCAAACGGATGATGATCCGTAAACTAAGTGAAGCAAAGCGAAGATAGTAGAATCCCGCGAGCGAGCTAGCAAAGCAAAAGCAAATGGTCAGCACACCGATTAGCCACAAAAGCACACAAATGTCGACTCGCATGTCGAGCATAATCACAATACACCTGCAAGAGGAACAAGCAAACCAAACAAGCAGATATAAAGTAAAAGGATCGTGTCTCCCGGATGAGAACACGATACAAGTGAATAGGAATCGTGTTCCGCAAGTAAAACGGAACACACAAGCAATAAGCGCCGGTCGGTGACTATGCAAAAGCCTTGCACACTAGCACACAAGTTAGAGATAACAAACATCGCAATCGGAATTGTGTTATTGCTATTAACCAAAAGAAACGGGCAAGTAATGTAAACATGAAATGGACAATGAAAAATCAAAGAGAAAACAAACATGAATGATCTACAAATTAATGAAAATCAAGCATCTAGTAAGATAGTACATCTCATAAGCTTTCCGATGATATAAAGAACAAGCAAATCGGAGTTACGAGCAAAAAGTTATGCAAGTTGGAAGTTAAAAGGAAAAACACAAAAATTACACACAGGAACCGGTTCCTGCATAGGACAACCCGGTTCCCCATACAAAAAACCAGAGAAGCAACATTTTAGAAAACTGGGAACCGGTTCCCACCTAGGGACAACCCGGTTCCTGGTACTAAATCACAGAGGCAAGCATATTTCAAACTGCTGGGAACCGGTTCCCACCTAGGGACAACCTGGTTCCTGGTACACAAACCAGAGAGGCAAAAACAACGCAGGAACCGGTTCCCACCTAGGGACAACCCGGTTCCTGGTACTAAAAACCAGAGAATCAACAATTTTGGATTGAGTGGGAACCGGTTCCCGCCTGGGACAACCCGGTTCCTGGCGTAGCAAAACCAATTTTTAAGCATTTTTGGGACCTCGGAGCCGTTCGCACTCAATCCAAAATCGTTCCATAAGCAATTATCGCAAGCAAACATCATATTATGAATTAAGCACGAGTCCACAAGTAAAAATATCCTAATTATGCAAAGTGCGACGCGTCGAGCCAAGCAAATATCAAGCAAAAGTGCACCACATGCATTTGTACAAACACTTTGAGTGCGACACAAGTAACATACATGAACATCAACAATTAAGCACACAAAATCATTCATTAATCACGGATCCGAACACGAATATCACAATTCATCATCAACGAGCAACAATTGTATGCAATCAACATTAAATCCAATCACAATTCACATGAATACGACTAATTCGAGCAAAAGATGAGCAAATTCACCGATCAATCATCATCAATCATCAATTAATCAAGAACAAGAGGTAGATCTAGATCCGAATTCACATAATAATCAACAATTAAGCACTTAATTCAAGATCCGAAAGCTTACCGAATGAAGATCTAACCGAAGCGCGAACACGAACACGATACGAACGCGAACACGACACGAACGCGACACGAACTCGAACGAAATCCGGAGGGAGAGAGAGAGAGTGGAGCGCCAATCTATGTGGAGAGAGGAAGAGAAATTCAAACTTCGATCTTGATCCTTCAATCCATGTTCTTGATCTTGATGAATTTTGATGAAAGTTTTATGTGATTTGTGGTTTTGATCTATGAGAATTGAGAGAGAATTGAGAGAAAGTGTTTGTGAAGAATTGGTGAATTGAAATTATGAGAGTCCTCCTTGATTTGTGAAGAGCAAAATGTTTATATATTGTCAACGCGAAATGTCCAAATTGCCCTCGGTGCGTCTTATTTTGGCTCGTTTTTAAGGAAACTCGGTTCGGCTCTGAATTCCGGAACAAAACCAATGCCACTGTGAAGATGACCAAATTTGTGACTCGTCGCCTCGAGAATCATCTCGATCCGATAAGCGATGAAGAAAATGCGCGTGTTTGAATGACGAGAAACGTCGATTCATCTGGCGCGACTGTGCAGAATTTTGTGAGTACCGCTCAAAGAACTCGATAAAACTCCAACTTCGGCTAAGAATCTGAACAAGCATGTGTGATGAAGAATCGAAGCTAACAAAATTTCTGAGAGAATGCCGCCGGAATGGACTTCATACGATAAAAATCAAAGAAGTTATGAATTTTCGAACTCGGCGCGACATACTCGAAAACACACTTTTTACCGAAACAACGCGACGATCCTTAAAATTCTGGGAATTTTCAGTGCATAATTGGCCTTCGGTCCGAACATATGAAATCTTGGTAATGATGATACGGAGCTCCAGTTAAATTTTCAAGCGAATCCGAAGAGCGAATTGTGAGATACGAATTTTTCGAGATCCGAAACCCTACATTCAGCACTATTTTTCACTGCGAAACCTCAAGTAATTTGCACATTTGACAACCTTCCTCAAAGAATTGGCTTCCGAGCCGAACACGAAAGTTGTAGATATCGTCGAAGCATCGTATCACCTTCCAAATAGTATTTATGAATTTTCTCGTACTTTCACCGTTTAAACCATTCTTTCACACTTTACCCTCTTAAACCCATGAAAACTCTTTATTATTTTTCTTCCATTTTTGAATGACGAAATAAACGTCATTATTAACTTATAGCTCAAATAAAGAGGGCAAATTTTGGGGTGCAACAGTAAGCTTAAACAGAAGCTATCTGAAACACTATCTTTGCATAAACTATAAGAACTGTTGTTCTTAATCTACTTAAAGAGAAGAATAGAAGATCAAAATAAGAAGTAACCTTGAATAAGAATTGTTGTTCTTAATCTTCTTGAAGAGAAGAATAGAAGAGCAAAACAAGAAGTAACCTTGAATAAGAACTGTTGTTCTTAATCTGCTTGAAGAGAAGAATAGAAGATCAAAACAAGAAGCAACCTTGAATAAGAATTGTTATTTTTAATCTGCTTGAAGAGAAGAATAGAAGATCAAAACAAGAAGCATCCTTGAATAAGAACTATTGTTCTTAATCTACTTGAAGAGAAGAATAGAAGATCAAAAGAAGAAGCAACCTTGAATAAGAACTGTTGTTCTTAATCCGCTTGAAGAGAAGAATAGAAGATCAAAACAAGAAGCAATCTTGAAAAAGAACTGTTGTTCTTTATCTACTTAAAGAGAAGAGGAAAATCAAAACAAAAGGCAACTCTGAATAGATACTATGTTCACAATCTGCTTTTAAAGAAGAATTAAAGATGAAGACCAACGTGAAAAAGCTCTCAACAACTGAGGCTAACTTTCATACTCTACCTACTCATACCAAGCAATGGATCTCATCAGAAGAAGCATACAAGAAGAACTCAATGATTATTCACTTAAAAGTGATTACTTGTCATGTAGTTTGTAACTAGAATATTTGCTTGATAAGAAGCATTGTACTAAAACCAATTTAATTGGGGATGATGCCTTGAGCGACCAAGTAAAGGTCAGAAGCTTAAGAAGACTATGCTGGTGGTCATTGTGGAAGTTCTCTTGGAGACAAAGTGATGGTCAGAAGTCCAAGAGTCAATGGATGTTATATCTGTGGAAGGTGGACTGGAGGTACCCTTATTCAGAAGGTGAACCAGGATAAAAATAAACGTGTCTTTTACTTTCTGCATAATTCATTTAACTCAGAACAGTCATGCAGAATATCCTTAGAACTGTACTGAAACAAGTCAGAAGTTTTGATGATATGAAGAAGTTAAATTGAATATCTCATTCGTTATGCAACTCCAATCGAAGCATGCTTTCGCAACATTAAAAGCATATTTAGAAGATGAGATACTAAGAGAAAGAATAGAAATTAAAGAAAGGGAATTTTTAATTGATAAAGAACACAATTCAATCCTCCCTTTCTTGTGTTTTTCTCCACCTTCAAAGAATATCTTAAAAATAGACGAACTTCAAACGTCTCTCTATCTTGGAACTGCATCTCTGCAAAGACACTTGTACAAGTCATCTTCCAATGACTCTTTTGATTCCTCTATATAAGGAGTAGAAGATTTGAAGGAAGAAGAACCAACAACCATGAACTGGAAAAAATACTGAACAAAACACTAAGCTTTTGTTTATATTTCTATTACGAGGCACATAGTCTTGAGATTTATTATCTTTGTATATCTTATAAATCTCAAGTGTTAAAGTATTTTATTGTGTTGTATTATTTGTGCACATCTGAATGTATATCAAGTGCATCATGTCGTCCAATCATCTAAAATGTTTGTTTAGAAATTTAGTGAAAGTATCTTGCTAGGTTGCTTGAGCAAAGGAAGACTCTTGCTAGGTTGCTTGAGCAAATAAAATCTCTTTCTGGGTTGACAGAGCAAAGGAAGTCTCTTGCTAGTTTGATTGAGTAAAAGAAGTCTCTTTCTAGGTTGCTTGAGCAATAGTCTCTTTCTAGGTTGATTGAGCAAAAGAAGTCTCGGGCTAGTTTGCTTGAGCAGGTTATAATCATTTTTAATTATAGTGAAAATATCTTGTTGGACAAGGGGACTGGACTACTCTCAGTTTGTGAGAGGAACTAGGATAACTCTGTGTGTGATTTTACTTATTGCTTTTGCACTTTATTTCTTTCCGCTGCTAACTACTCTAAGTTCAAATTCTAAACTTGTTCAGTTTATGAAGTTGGTTTTAAGAAGAAAAAAGTATTCACCATACACAATTCAACCCCCCTTCTTGAATATTTTTCTCACCTTGAATAATAGAAAGAACATAAAATGTTTAAAAAACGTACATGTCCCATAGTGACATCCACGATGAAAGAATGATGAAACTGATTTGAGAGTTGCAAACTTGTGTTAAATTTGAATGAATGTCATTTTGGGTGTTTCATACAAGTTTTCTGGGCTCACTTTAACTTCATCGTCCTTAATTTTTCAATTCACGTCATCTATCTATAAGTTAAAACAAGCAAAAAGTTCAAACATTATGAAACAATCATTGAAACGTAAATAATAATACATAAAAAAAATTTGAAACATAAACTATTGTTAAGACGAAGGTAACTCTTCAAAGATTTGATGCAACGAAGGTGTCGCTTCGAAGAAGACGAGTTCGCTGCATGAGTTGGGGTTTCCATATGAGAGACACAAATGAGATAGATGTTATGGTTTTGTTTTGAGAGAGGGGTTGTTATATACTGAAGCGCGAGATACTTTTGCTTATATATAAATATGTAAGACCTTTCACTACGGTTGATAACATGAACCGTGATGAAATTATTGCACCTTACACCACGATTGTTTATAAGAATTGTGGTGATATACAAGGTCATGCCCATTTTGTCACGATAAATGGAATATTATTGGTACTGCGATTTGAACCCTTTCACTCTAGCTACATTTCACTACAGTTGTTAATTATGACTGTAATGAAATGTATTTTAGTAAATACAAAAAAATCGCACAAAAAAAGTTATTACAACGGCTAACAGGAAGGTCGTTGAAGGCTATCTGGTTGTTAGCATGCATTTTGCTAAAACATACTAAGGAAGATCACGTTGGAAGAGATGCTATATGGATTAGCATTCAGACTTAAACATGTTGAAGAAGATGTCATGACATCCTGGCTGGAGAAAGCTGATCTGGCAAGAGGATCAAGTGTTATTATTTGCTATAGGAATATTTGAATCAGCTCAGAATATTCGAAGAAATCAATCTGCTGATATTTTTTCCATGTTGGATTCAATCAAGAAGATTTTCACGGTGTCTTTGATTTGAGACATTATAGGAAAGATTGGATTGAAGTCCTAATTTCTTGGAGAACAAGTAGCAGACTTTTACCAGCCTCTGTGCTGCGATTTGAAGCTCAGCACATAAAAGAATTATCTATATAGAGAAGAGTTGTAACCTAGTTTAAAAGTCACGAAGCTCCTCAAACTTGCAAATTTTGGTCGTTTTGAAGATTTTTGTGTGCTATCTAGCATAAAAGTCACGAAGCTCGTTAAACTTGCAAATTTTGGTCTTTTTGAAGATTTTTTTGTGCTATACTACATAAAGTTCACGAAGTTCGTTAAATTTGCAAACTTTTATATTTTGGATGTTTTTTAGGTGCTGTAATACATAAAATACCCGAAGTTTGTTAAACTTGCAGATTTTGGTCTTTTTGAAGATTTTAGTGTACTATACTACATAAAAGTGACGAAGCTCGTTAAACTTGCAAATTTTGGTCGTTTAGAAGATTTTTGTGTGCTATACTACATAAAAGTGACAAGCTCGTTAAACTTGCAAATTTTGGTCTTTTTGAATTTTTTTTGTGCTATGCTACATAAAGTTCACGAACTTCGTTAAATTTCAAACTTTTATATTTTAGAAGATTTTTGGATGTTGTAATACATAAAATACACAAAGTTTGGTAAACTTACAGATTTTGGTCTTTTCAAAGATTTTTGTGGGTTATACTACATGAAAGTCATAAAGCTCGTTAAAATTGAAAATTTTGGTCTTTTTGAAGATTTTTGTGTGCTATACAACATAAAATTCCAAAGTTCGTTAAATTTGCAAACTTTGGTATTTTTGAAGATGTTCGAGTGCTATACTACATAAAATACACGAATTTCGTTAAACTTCCTTACATAGATATTACGACATAAAAATCACAAAATTTGTTAAACTAGCAAACTTTGGTCTTTTTAAAGATTTTCGTGTGTTTTACTACATAAAAGTCACGAAGTTCGTCAAACTTATAAAATTTGGTCATTTTGAAGATTTTTGTGTGCAATACTACCTAAAATTCACGAAGTTCGTTAAATTTGCAAACTTTGATATTTTGGAAGATTTTTGGGTGCTATACGGCATAAAATACACGAAGTTCGATAAATTTGAAAATTTTGGTATTTTGCAAAATTTTCGTGTGCTATACTACATAAAAGTCATGAAGTTCGTCAAACTTGCATAAATTTGGTCTTTTTGAAGAATTTTGTGTGCTATACTACATAAAATTACCGAATTTCGTTAAATTTGCAAACTTTGGTATTTTGGAAGACTTATGTGTTCTATAATACTTAAAATACACGAAGTTTGTTAAATTAGCATCCATTGATATTTTGGAAGATTTTCGTGTGATATACTACAAAAATGTCACAAAATTCGTTAAACTTGAAAATTTTGGTCTTTTAAAATATTTTTGTGTGTTATACTACATTAAAGTCATGAAGCACCTCAAACTTGCAAATTTTGGTCGTTTTGAAGATTTTTGTGTGCTATACTACATAAAAGTCACGAATCTCGATAAACTTGTAAAATTTGGTATTTTTGAAGATTTTTGTATGCTAATTCACGAAGTTCGTTAAATTTGTAAGCTTTGGTATTTTGCAATATTTTCGTGTGCTATACTACATAAATGGGATGAAGTTCGTCAAACTTGCATAAATTTGGTCTTTTTGAAGAATTTTGATTGCTATATTACATAAAATTAACGAATATCGTTAAATTTGCAAACTCAGGTATTTTGGAAGATTTTCGTGTGCTATACTACATAAAATACACGAAGTTCGTTAAACTAGCATACATTGATATTTTTGAAGATTTTCGTGTGTTATACTACAAAAAGTCACGAATTTCGTTAAACTTGCAAATTTTGGTCTTTTTAAAGATTTTTGTGTGTTATATACTACATAAAAGTCACAAAGCTCCTCAAACTTGCAAATTTTGGTCGTTTTGAAGATTTTTGTGTGCTATACTACATAAAAGTCACGAAGCTCGTTATGAAGGATAGAAAAACTTAGAAGATAAAAACAATCAACACAATGATTTTTATCCTGGTTCGTTGTTAACCAAACTACTCCAGACCACCCCCTTAGAGTGATTTAATCCACTAATCCAACTGATTACAATGGTTATCCACTTAGAAACACTCTTAGTCTTCTAGAGTATGTTGATCACAACTTGATCACTGAAAGAAATATTTTACAATCAATGTAAAAAAAGTTTACAAGAGTCTGAATGGCTCTAATAAATCTGTAATCACAACTGTGATATTTCTCTTGAGTTCTAAACTTAACACTCACTAAATATTACTAGAGTTTGTGAGGTTGAAGATGAAGTTCGTAAGCTTTTGAATTTGACAGCAATTTTGTATGTTTGCGCAAGTGTTCTATTTTGCTTCTGATCAGAACTTCTATTTATAGGCGTTGAGAGGAAATGACAATTGGGAGCATTTAATGCTTCGCGTGAATAGTACAACGATGCATTTAATGTTTTACACTTTTGTCAACTACCTCGAGCCTTGCTTTTGCTGCTTTTACTGACTTTGCCTTTTGTAGATTCTAAGGTTCCTTTTGTCAGTCACAGATTAGACGTTTCAGCCTTTCATCTTGTACTTTCTTCTGGACTCAGATTTTGTAGATAACAACGTTTGAATATCAGAGTCATCAGCTTTGGTGCAGAGCATCTTCTGTCTTCTAACTTTGAAGAGCTTGAGCGTGATACCATCAGAACTTCAGAGCTTGTTCTTCTGACTTTCATTCTTTTGATGTTTTCCAGTTCATGTTCTGATTCTACATGACTATCTTCTGATGTCTTGCCAAAGCATGTTCTGATGAAGCCATCAAGAACCTTCTGAGTCAGTTGCTTCTGAGCGCTGATTTGTGCATACTCTTTATATATTTCCTGAAATGGAAAATGCAAAGGATTAGAGTACCACATTATCTTATACAAAATTCATACATAATGTTATCATCAGAACACAGAATATTGATCAGAACAATTCTTGTTCTAACACGTTAAACTTGCTAATTTTGGTCTTTTTGACGATTTTTTTGTGCTATACTACATAAAGTTCACGAAGTTCGTTAAATTTGCAAACTTTTATATTTTGGTAGATTTTTTGTGTTGTAATACATAAAATACACGACGTTTGTTAAACTTGCAGATTTTGGACTTTTTAAAGATTTTTATGTGTTATTATATGAAAAACACGAAGCTCCTCAAAATTGCAAATTTTGGTCTTTTTGAAGATTTTTGTGTGCTAGACTATATAAAATTCACAAAGTTCGTTAAATTTGCAAAATTTGGTATTTTGAAAGATTTTCTAGTGCTATACTTCATGAAATACACGAATTTCGTAAACTTGCTTACATAGATATTACTACATAAAAGTCACGAAATTTGTTAAACTAGCAAATTTTGGTATTTTTGTAGATTTCTGTATGTTTTACAACACAAAAGTCACGAAGTACGTCAAACTTATAAAATTTGGTCTATTTGAAGATTTTTGTGTGCTATACTACATAAAAGTCACGAAATTCATCAAACTTGCAAAATTTGGTCTTTTTGAATATTATTGTGTCCTATACCACATAAAATTCATGAAGTTCGTTAAACTTACAAAATTTGGTTTTTTTGAAGATTTCCGTGTGCTATACTACATAAAAGTCACGAAGTTCGTTAAATTTGCAAACTTTGGTATTTTAGAAGATTTTCGAGTGATATACTACATAAAATACACGAGTTTTGTTAAACTTTCTTACATAGATATTACTACAGAAAAGTCACGAAATTTATTAAACTAGCAAATTTTGGTCTTTTTGAAGATTTCCGTGTGTTTACTACATAAAAGTGACGAATTTCGTCAAACTTATAAAATTTGGTCATTTTGAAGATTTTTGTGTGCAATACTACCTAAAATTCACGAAGTTCGTTAAATTTGCAAACTTTGATATTTTGTAAGATTTATGGGTGCTATACGACATAAAATACAAGAAGTTCATTAAACTTGCATACATTGGTATTTTGAAAAATTGTCGTGTGCTATACAACATAAAAGTCACGAAGTTCATCAAACTTGTAAAATTTGGTCTTTTTGAATATTTTTGTGTCCTATACAACATAAAATTCATGAAGTTCGTTAAACTTACAAAATTTGGTCTTTTTGAAGATTTCTGTGTGCATACTATATAGAAGTCACGAAGTTCGTTAAACTTGCAAAAATTGGTATTTTTGAAGATTTTTGTGTGCTAATTCACAAAGTTCATTAAATTTGTAAACTTTGGTATTTTGCAAGATTTTTGTGTGGTATACTACATAAAAGTCATGAAGTTCGTCAAACTTGCATAACTTTGGTCTTTTTGAAGAATTTTGTGTGCTATACTACATAAAATTAACAAAGTTCGTTAAATTTGCAAACTTTGGTATTTTGGAAGACTTACGGGCGCTATAATACATAAAATACACGAAGTTCGTTAAACTAGCATACATTGATATTTTGAAAGATTTTAGTGTGCTATACTACATAAAGGTCACAAAATTCGTTAAACTTGCAAATTTTGGTCTTTTTAAAGATTTTTATGTGTTATACTACATAAAAGTCATTTTCTCCATATGTTTAATTTGAGCAGAATAATAAAAACAAACGTAAGTAAATAAGAATACGACAAAAGAGAAGAAAATTTCATTGAAGAGATAAATTACAAGGACTGAATAACAAATTACAAAAAAAAAACTTAGGCATAAAACGCTTCACAGCTTTCTTCAGTAAGGATATCATTGTTATCCGGAAATTCTGCATTGCGGAGAATCTGAGTTACTTCAGTAGATTCAAGCAGAGCAGATAGAATTCTCCCATATGGGATGTGAAAACTCTGACCACATTCAAAGGCTATGAGAGATTCTTTTAGATGACAAAAGATGATTGCAAGAAGATTCAGTGGACGACCATTTTCAAGTAGATGAATCAGAAAGCGATCCCTACATGATAAGATATGATGAAAGTTTCCTCTAGGCGTTATGTTAGAGAAAATAAACCTAAACAAAACTTGTTTGAAGGGAGTCATAAATTATGCATTGTTAAAAATGCGTGCGATATTTCTACTCATAGTGTGAGATGCATTATGTAACATCCCAATTTATTTAAGCATGTTTATTTATCACCAAAAATAATCAAAAATGAGATAGTGGATTTGTTGGAATCAAAATTTATTAGTTAGGATGAAGCTAAATGGCACATTGGTAAATGTTATTTAGTTAGAGGGCAGTTGGGTCATTTTCCTTTAAGAACTTGTTTGGGGGAAGAACATTAAGGCCTTATAACAAAAGAAAAATCGGAATTTTGAGGATGGGGAGAAACAAGGACACGTGAATGGAAGGAGAAAGAGTCCATCTTGCTTGATCAAGTGGTTGCATGTGGAATTGAAGAGGGAATCAAGGTTAATCAAAGCCATCTTCATAAGTTCTTGCATATGTGTGAAGCTTTGAAAACTTTAGAGTGAAGAACCATGGTCAAGAATGAAGAGCAAAGTTGTAGTCATCTCTATTATAATCATCAAGTTAGAATTTCTAATGATTCAAGGTGAGAATTTCTAATGATGCAAGAACCATGCCTTTGTGAATTGCATGTTTGGGAACAAGGGTTAGAATGAGAAAATTGTTTATGCATGTTGGTGTTGGTAGGTGTGTTAATACATGTATATGCTGCTATAGAATACTGTCACATGTTAGGGTTCGGATTGAGATGGATTAGAATGTGTTACATGTGATCTTATGCAGGAAGAATGTCATTTTTGGCTTTGGTTCAATAAGCAATCGATTGCACACCAGTGCAAATCGATTGCACTGTGAAAAATTTACTTTCTGCGTTTTTGGTTCAGCAAGCAATCGATTGCACACCAGTGCAAATCAATTGCACCTGACAGAAAGTCATCTCTTTATTGTTTCGACCATAACTGGAGTTCCGTAACTCGGAATTGGGCGCCCTCAGAGGCATTGGAAAGCTAACAGAAAGGGCAATGAAATGCTAAAACTTCGACAACTTTATAATACTCTTAAGTAATAATTAAATCCATGTGAATATCCTTTCACCTCGATTAGTAGAAGATAATTCTTAGATAATTGATTAGTTAACCGTTCTCAAGACCTTGGTGCCCAAGTGTTCCTCCAACTGGGTTGTAGGCATCATGGAATAGGTGGTGATGGAAATCAAATCTAGCTACGTACACCAAAGATGTTGAGATCGTATAGCTTGTGAAGCTAACCTTGTGAAACCAAATGCGAGGAGGCCTTACTACTTGGTGTAATTTGTGTACGTCGATTAACAAAATATGAATATGGTAAGGTAAACCTTAGGATACCTAGACCAAGAGATATGAATGGATGATATGTTGCTTTTCACTTTTCCCTATCAATCGACTACTTTGAAATCATACAATCTAATGGTGTAGTAAGTATGAGACGAGGGGTTAAAGGACACACAAAAGCACAACAACTGCGAGTAGGCACGTTACATATATGTTGGTTACTTCTTGTGAAGAAATTCCAAGGATGCCTCTGGGCCGCATATATTGCAAGCATTCTCGGGCTTTGGTCTTGGGAATGGGCCGGCTCCGTAGTTCAGGAGCTATTCTTCGGGGATGAACTCCCGGGGATGTGTACCTCACCTTCTCCTTTTGTTGTTTCATTATGGGTGAATTTCTATGTGTGATTTGGACCCAGCAAATTGGAAGAGTTGAATTGTTGTAGCGATTCAATGTCGGTTCCACGGTTTTCTATAGACATATGAGTTACTTACCATGTAGATTGAAAAGGTATGCTTTGGGTCTTGTTTCCGAGAGCAGATAGGCAGGTAAACCCGGAAGACCAGACCTTGAGGGTAGCTCCCGAGAGAAGGCTGACAGGTAATAACAGAAGACCTATTATGGAGGAAGCATGTACCTAATATCCGAACATGTGATATATTCTCAGAGGATCCAATCGGGTGATCAGTGGACACTCCATTGTGGTGCTACGATTTGATAGGCTTTCCTGTACTGGACATTTAGGAAACCTTAGGATCTTAGATTGATATGTAGTTGATGCATGTACCTTGTAGAGTCAAGAGGACCCATAAGATTGGGGAACTCACTGAGATTTAGTAATCTCACCCCATTCATCTTATTATTTTTTCAGGTACCGTGCAAGATCGAGTTTTTCCAGATGCTTGCATCAAGAGCTTTTGATTGGATATCGTGAAGGTCGTGCCTGGTCTTTTCTTCCGCTGTGTATCTTTATCATTATGTAGACATATTCATTGTATCCATCTTCGAGATGATTTTGAAATGTATACATCTTATGTTATTATTTTTGACTTTTGTATGTACTCAATACCAGTTATTAGTATTCTGCTGATATGATTTTAGACACATATTGGTAGGGTATTACACATTCCAGCGATCAAACACAGCGAGACAGACAACATATGGGTTAGAAGCATATTCATTCCCATTTCAACGTTCTTTTCTTGCAAAGTACCAATTTCATTGATATTGAACTTGTTTAACAGTGTGATGCTTGATATTGTTGACATTGCATGAATCACCAAATCATCCATCACCATAAAGTTTATAACATATTTCACAAAACCACTCTTGTTATTGGAAAAACCTTTTTTTATTCAGCAACCTTCTTATTTCCAATATAATGAACTTCACTGCTCATAAAGTTTGAGCAAGAAGAATAGGCTGGAGCCATAAAAGGAGAGTGAATATTGACAGAACTAGTGCACCGAGTTGTGTTATCTTTTGTCACCTCAAACTTACACTTATTTGGACACATGAACAACTTTATTTCTTCATCTTTGTCTTCATTAGCATGGTTACGAGTAAGGAAGCCTGAGATTTGAGTGGAAGAGCTTTGAGCTTTTGGGTTTAAGAGAACATCCTTGGTTTGAAATGGTTGCATGTAATTCTGGTCCAGATTTTCAACACTTTGAAACAGATTTCCTAAGCTACCTACCATGTTATTTGAACTTAGAAGCTTAACTACAGTACCAATAGGTAAGAATAGCAAGTTGAAGAGAAAGTCTATGACCGGTTTTGAAGCTTCAACAAAGAGAACTTTGTTATTCTTTGTGTCGATAAGAAGCTTCATGGATACTTTGGTGGAAGAAGAAGACGCCATAATATATTAAAAGGTAGTATAATAGCCTTAATATGAAAAGTTGTTCATTTATAGACAGATTATTACAAAGAGTTGAGTGGGGTTGCACAAATAATTGCTTAAACAAGATAAGAGCTATCTATATATAATACTTATTGTAGAAGTAAAAACATATTCACTCAGTTGATATATTATTTTCTCCAGAAAAATAGAGGTTATGATTAATTATGCATTATTAGGGCTGGAAAATTGGTTGGTTCAGATCGGTTTCAGGTCCAAAACTTAAATTTAGTGTAAATTGCGGTCCCAACCCAATTTCAACTGATAAAATTTTAGTTTTTGACAGATTCGATTAACTCAGTTTGGCGAATAAATCAGGCCGATTTAGTCGGTTTAATGTTTATTAAGTAAATCTATAAAAATGATTCATCATTTATAAAAATTCACATAAATTTAACTTTTAATATTTTTTTAAACAATAGACCGGTCGGTTTGAATCAGACGGTTCAAATTTGAGAATATCCTTATTCTCAAATTTAATAAAAAAAACAATAAATCGGTCGGTTTGAATCGAACGGTTTAAATTTGATAATATCCTTATTCTAAAATTTTGTAATAAGAAAGATAATAGATCGATGGTATGGAATCAGACGGTTAAAATTTGTCCACCCTATCCATTATAAAATGGAGCTACATGTCCTAACTCTTTCATTTTAATGCAATGTAGTACTAATGAACAAGAAATATTCCCTATGTTTCTCTTGATTTTATAAAAGAAATAAAGAGTTGAAGACTACTTATACATTTAAATTATTTACTGTAAAATGTACTATCAAGTAAAAACATTTTAAACCTGTATTTAATTTTTTTTATTTCTTATATATTTTATATTAGTGTAATGTGAAATATTTGATTGAGAGAATGTGAGTACAAGGGGACCAATAAAATGATTGATGGTAGATTTTATATTGAAACCATTTTTAATTAATAATTATTCTTTCAATGTCATTTGAGAAAGAATATAAATGTACAATTTCGTTACCGGTAATTACTCTTTTTTAGTTTTCCGTTTGTGCTGCGTTTATATTATTCATGTTTTTGTTAATTTTTCCTAACAAAGAGTTTTTAGTTACTTAATATCAATGTACAATTTCGTAATTACCGGTAACGAATATTGGTAGCGATAACAAATAACACAAACTACATTCTGTTACACTTGCAATTTCCTATATAAGCAAGCACACACATTCTCTCTCAATCATCAAAACTTTCTTTCCTTTTCTCTCTGATTTTGTTCATCTTTGTTGCTAATTGCTATGGATATTGATCTCACTCCAAAATTGTCGAAGAAAGTGTACGGTGACAATGGTGGATCGTATTACAGTTGGTCACCATCTGAACTTCCTATGCTGCGTGAAGGTAACATTGGTGCTGCCAAGTTAGCTCTTGAGAAGAACGGTTTTGCCACTCCTCGGTACTCTGATTCTTCCAAAGTTGCATATGTTCTTCAAGGAAGTGGAGTTGCTGGAATTGTGCAACCTGAATCAGAAGAGAAGGTTCTTGCAATTAAGACGGGTGATGCTTTAGCACTTCCTTTTGGTGTTGTGACATGGTGGTTCAACAAAGAGGACACTGAGTTGGTTATTTTGTTTCTTGGAGATACTTCAAAAGCACATAAGGCTGGTGAGTTCACTGATTTTTTCCTAACTGGTCCTAACGGAATCTTTACCGGATTTTCGACTGAGTTTGTGGGAAGAGCTTGGGACTTGGACGAGACCAATGTGAAGACCCTTGTTGGGAAACAAACCGGGAAAGGGATTGTGAAGCTTGACGGAAGCATCAGCCTTCCTGAGCCTAAAGATGGAGACAGGAAAGGTATGGTCTTGAATTGTCTAGAGGCACCATTGGATGTCGATGTTAAGAATGGCGGAAGGGTTGTTGTTTTGAACACCAAGAACCTTCCTTTGGTTGGTGAGGTTGGTCTAGGAGCTGACCTTGTGAGGCTTGATGGAAATGCCATGTGCTCGCCTGGATTCTCTTGCGATTCTGCTTTCCAGGTTACTTATGTTGTTAGGGGAAGTGGACGCGTTCAAGTTGTTGGTGTTGATGGCAAGAGGGTTTTGGAGACTACTTTGAAGGCTGGAAATTTGTTCATTGTCCCAAGGTTTTTCGTCGTCTCCAAGATTTGTGACCCCGAGGGAATGGAGTGGTTTTCTATCATCACTACTCCTAATCCCATCTTTACACACATGGCTGGAAGTTCTTCAGTGTGGAAGGCATTATCATCTACAGTTCTGCAGGCTGCTTTCAATGTAGATGCTGAAACTGAGAAACTCTTCCGTTCTAAGAGAACTGGAGATGCCATTTTCTTCCCTCCTCCAAATTAACTAGAATGAATATAAGTGTCTATAACATAAGTCATTATTGACAATAATACCTTCTAAGAGTTTACAATGTATCGGCTGTTTGAATATGTTTCGTGTTTCGTATGAGTACTTTACAATGTTTATGCACTCTACTGTGAGTTTATATAAGAGTTGATTGCCTATTCTTCAAGCTTATGCTCTCAAGGTTTACTAGCATAGTTATCTAAATTTAGCATTTTATATGCCAAATTAGTTTGTTAATTAATATGGCTTCGTTTTGGTTCGTATTGTTGTTATTATTATTTTGATTGTATGAGTAATTTCTTCTCTATAATATATGTTGTCTGTATTATGTTGAAGGAATTTATACTTTGTAGATTTTTGATGAAATATGAATACATACATTTTGATTGTATGATTACTTAATGCAATGAACAGAAAGTTGAAAACTACTAGTAGTATATTATATATATAAATTATTTATTGTAAAATGGATCAAGTAAAAATATTATAAACTTGTATTTATTTTTTCTATTTTTTATATTAGTGTAATATGAAATATTTGATTGAGAGTGTGTCAGTACTAGGGGACCAATAATGATTCAGGGTAGATTTTATATTGGAACCATTTTTAATTAATAACTATTCTTTACCTGTCATTTGAGAAAGATGGTGATTTTTCTAGTGTTTTTTGTTTTCCATTTGTGTTGTCTTCATATTATTCTCTATATATTAGTTTTTTCTCAACAACATATTCATCTCAATAAAATGCTCGTTATTATTTGTAATTCAACATTAATGCTTGTATCTAGAAGCAATTTCTAGTAATTTAGGGCTGATTTCTATCTTGCTGATGTTGATGTTTGCTTTTCAAGTGATTTTTAAGCTTTGTTTATTAATTTTTTTTAAAGTTCAAAATTAAATTTCTAATTTATACCAAAAAAATTTAATATTTCAAATTTTTTACATATCTAATATTTCAATTTAAATGTTAAAGTTTTCATGTTTTAAAAAAAAAATTATTGTTGTCCAAAATATGCACGTCAATTCTTCTGTTACATGATCTTCTTGCAATTTTTATTTTTTTTATTTATATGACAAAATATTATTATGTAATATTTTTTATTATATTTTAATAGAACAAGCCAATTGGATTGAAGCATATATGACCAAATATTATATAAATAAAAATGTCTTGAGAACCATTTTCTCATATCTCTTCTCAATTTTTTCTAAACTTTTTTATTCTTGTTTTAACATGAGTTTTGTTGGCCATGTTTTTTATTCGAGAATCAAGTCTAGCATGAAGATCCCTTTTATGGTTAATTGGGATTATGAGCAACTTTAGGCTAGCGCCAACAACAAAGCGTCGATAACAATAGTCAGTAAAACGATCAAAAGGCCAGTAAAACAGACTCTTTCCTTCTTTACAACTAGTCGAAGAACAGTCTTAAAGATCCCATATTACAAAGGGATGACGAAATGGTCATAGATAATTTCAGTTCTAGATCTAAAGACGCCCTTTATATTATTTGTAATGTTGTTTCCATCTTACCCGTGGAATATGACTGTGTCATAGAAGTTACTGGCACAGAAGATGAATACTTTGCTGAAGAAACAGAAAATCATAAACCAATGTGCTATTACATAATGAGCAATCACTACTACGTAAAAGCCATTTCACAATGGTTGGGAAAGTGATACCACCACGTTTGACCAACCGTTGTGAGGTAGGGTGGTTATATGTATGATGCTTTCCACCACGGTACTGCGGCCGTTATTATAAACTAGGCAACACGCTACCTATCACAACATTTACTTCAAACAACCGTTGTGATATTCTTTAATGCATAACATTTAACAACAGTTGTTTTAAACAACTATTGTGATATATACATTGAGTTTATTATAAATTATGTGGAATGCTTATTTTGTCAATGCTCATTGAACATATAACCTGTCAATCTGATCTAGAACATTATAATATAACAAATTAAATTATATTAAAAGAACAAGTTACATTGTTCAATGTTATACAAGATTTCTTCAGCATTTATTCATATCTTTCTCTTTAAAGATAAAGAACTTGGTTTAATGCTCCTAATTCTTTAACCTCCCCTTCCTTCACCTATAATTCATTTTGCAAAATATTATTTACTTTGCACACAAAATTAGAGGTGGAAAAAGGGGCGGCTGAAGAACAAGAAGCATTAAACCAAGTTCTAACGATTAAACAGCGAAATGCAGACAATGGGATGAAGAATACTTGTCTAGCATTGAAGAGTGTAAAAAGTTTTCTTATATAACTTTATCTTTCATATTATAATTTTTTAATGGAATCCGAAAATGATATATATTCGGTAAGGGGTTGGAAAAACACTTAAACCACATAAGATATAATAAACTTATTTTTTAAACAAACATTAACAATGGACTGAAGAATACTTGTCTAGCATTGAAGAGTGTAAAAAGTTTTGTAATATAACTTTATCTTTCATATTATAATTTTCTAAAGGAATCCGAAAAAGTTATATATTCGGTAAGGGGTTGGAAAAACACTTAAACCACATAAGATATAATAAACTCATCTTTTAAACAAACATTAACAAAAACATTCATCAATAACAAACCTTAAACAACTTATAAGATACAACAAAATCATCAAAACATAGCATAAACTACATACAACATACAACTTTTATTAAAAAATGTTGGAATAAAATTGTTCATATCACTTGGGTTTTGCTGATAACAAAGTACTTAATGAATATTTGGGTATACTAACATTTATTTAAGTGTGTAAGATCATAAATTTTAAAATCAACTTGGGCGGGCTGGGCTGACGTTTTCGACTCAGTACCTTAAGTTGGTCTGCCACGCCTAACCCGCTTAAAAAAACGGGCCGAGGCGGGCATGGGCAGTTTTTGCCCGCAAGTTTTTTGTTAAAATTTATTTTTTTATTTAGAATTAAAACAACTTCAACTATAAAAACAACCCTCTTTTCTTAAAATTATGTTGATTGAATTGTATTCTAAATTATTATAGATACAAAATTGAATTATAGTTGCAACGTTCTTTCTATAACTTTCTAATACATGTGTTGATTGGAAAAGTTTGAAATAGAAGAACAGTTGTATAACTGTTTACCAGTAATTTCTGACAAACAACCGCTAGTCTTTCAAACTGTGTAATTTGGTAACTTACAGGATCGACTAGATTGATCCTAGGACATGTGTGTTAAAGTTTTAGTTTTCTCTAAGTTCATTTTATAAGTGGTTATGTTTCTGATTTATGAATAAGAACAAGATTCTTCTAAAAAAAGAAACTAAGTATTTTCTAAGAATTGGAATAAACCTTCGACTGTAAAGTGCTGGGTAATGTGTAAAAGTTGAATCTAAAAGGGTTGTAAATATTGTAAATTGTAGGAAAGTAAAGGCTTTGACAAAATGTAAAAGGGTTTGATTGAAAGTAAAGAAAAGTAAATGGCGAAAGACTGGAATTAATGAAACTATAAATGACTTTAGAGTAAACAAAACAATGGTGTTTTCATACATACATGATCAATAGAATCTTTTCTCTCGTGCCGGTACTTCGAGTATTTGAGTGATTTTTGTATACAATGTGAAAAACACCCCAATCATATAACCTAAGATTCCTATTTATAGTGATTTGACCCTAGCGGTCTCTTCACAGATGAGTGCCACGTTCGATATTTCAAACGAAAGGATCTTCTGATGATACCACGTGTTCTCCTGACGAACAGACGCAAGTTTAAATTTCAAACTCTTCCCGCTCGAAGCCTTTTTGAAACCATCCAACGTGGCTGTCAAAGCAAACTTCTTCATAAAAATATTCCAATTACGCACTTGAAGCATGATTGTAAGCTTAAACAAAAGCTATCTGAAACACTATCTTTGCATAAACTATAAGAACTGTTGTTCTTAATCTACTTAAAGAGAAGAATAGAAGATCAAAATAAGAAGTAACCTTGAATAAGAATTGTTGTTCTTAATCTTCTTGAAGAGAAGAATAGAAGATCAAAACAAGAAGCAACCTTGAATAAGAACTGTTGTTCTTAATTTGCTTGAAGAGAAGAATAGAAGATCAAAACAAGAAGCAACCTTGAATAAGAACTGTTATTTTTAATCTGCTTGAAGAGAAGAATAGAAGATCAAAACAAGAAGCAACCTTGAATAAGAACTATTGTTCTTAATCTACTTGAAGAGAAGAATAGAAGATCAAAAGAAGAAGCAACCTTGAATAAGAACTGTTGTTCTTAATCTGCTTGAAGAGAAGATTAGAAGATCATAACAAGAAGTAATCTTGAAAAATAACTGTTTTTCTTTATCTACTTAAAGGGAAGAGGCAAATCAAAACAAAAGGCAACTCTGAATAGATACTATGTTCACAATCTGCTTTTAAAGAAGAATTAAAGATGAAGACCAACGTGAAAAAGCTCTCAACAACTGAGGCTAACTTTCATACTCTACCTACTCATACCAAGCAATGGATCTCATCAGAAGAAGCATACAAGAAGAACTCAATGATTATTCACTTAAAAGTGATTACTTGTCATGTAGTTTGTAACTAGAATATTTGCTTGATAAGAAGCATTGTACTAAAACCAATTTAATTGGGGATGATGCCTTGAGCGACCAAGTAAAGGTCAGAAGCTTAAGAAGACTATGCTGGTGGTCATTGTGGAAATTCTCTTGGAAACAAAGTGATGGTCAGAAGTCCAGGAGTCAATGGATGTTATATCTGTGGATCAGATCACTTAACAGTCCATTGCAGTTAGTCACATCAGGTAGCTGTGTAGTTTACTAGATTGATGAACATTATATCCAGATGGGATCACTGAACGGTCCAGTCATCTAGGGGTTAGTCACTTGCGGGTAGCTTGTGCAGTGTGAGTCACAGTAGTTGGCTGTGCAGGTTGTTAGTCACGACAGATGATCGTGCAGGTGTAATCAAGTTTGGTTATAGTGGATTAAGACCTTTGTTGAGAGGAAAATCACCTTAGGAAGGTGGACTGGAGGTACCCTTATTCAGAAGGTGAACCAGGATAAAAATAAACGTGTCTTTTACTTTCTTCATAATTCATTTAACTCAGAACAGTCATGCAGAATATCCTTAGAACTGTACTGAAACAAGTCAGAAGTTTCGATGATATAAAGAAGTTAAATTGAATATCTCATTCGTTATGAAACTCCATTCGAAGCATGCTTTCGCAACATTAAAAGCATATCTAGAAGATGAGATACTAAGAGAAAGAAAAGAAATTAAAGAAAGGGAATTTTTAATTGATAAAGAACACAATTCAGTCCCCCCTTTCTTGTGTTTTTCTCCACCTTCAAAGAATATCTTAAAAACAGACAAACTTCCAACGTCTCTCTATCTTGGAACTGCATCTCTGCAAAGACACTTGTGCAAGTCATCTTCCAATGACTCTTTTGATTCCTCTATATAAGGAGTAGAAGATTTGAAGGAAGAAGAACCAACAACCATGAACTGGAAAAAATACTGAACAAAACACTAAGCTTTTGTTTATATTTCTATTACGAGGCACATAGTCTTGAGATTTATTATCTTTGTATATCTTATAACTCTCAAGTGTTAAAGTATTTTATTGTGTTGTATTATTTTTGCACATCTGAATGTATATCAAGTGCATCATGTCGTCCAATCATCTAAAATGTTTGTTTAGAAATTTAGTGAAAGTCTCTTGCTAGGTTGCTTGAGCAAAGGAAGACTCTTGCTAGGTTGCTTGAGCAAACAAAATCTCTTTCTGGGTTGACAGAGCAAAGGAAGTCTCTTGCTAGTTTGATTGAGTAAAAGAAGTCTCTTGCTAGGTTGCTTGAGCAATAGTCTCTTTCTAGGTTGATTGAGCAAAAGAAGTCTCCGGCTAGTTTGCTTGAGCAGGTTATAATCATTTTTAATTATAGTGAAAATATCTTGTTGGACAAGGGGACTGGACTACTCTCAGTTTGTGAGAGGAACTAGGATAACTCTGTGTGTGATTTTACTTATTGCTTTTGCACTTTATTTCTTTCCACTGCTAACTACTCTAAGTTCAAATTCTGAACTTGTTTAGTTTATGAAGTTGGTTTTAAGAAGAAAAAAGTATTCACCATACACAATTCAACCCCCCTTCTTGAATATTTTTCTCACCTTGAATAATAGCAAGAACATAAAATGTTTAAAAAACGTACATGTCCCATAGTGACATCCACGATGAAAGAATGATGAAACTGATGTGAGAGTTGCAAACTTGTGTTAAATTTGAATGAATGTCATTTTGGGTGTTTCATACAAGTTTTCTGCCCTCACTTTAACTTCATCCTCCTTAATTTTTCAATTCACGTCATCTATCTATAAGTTAAAACAAGCAGAAAGTTCAAACATTATTAAACAATCATTGAAACGTAAACAATAATACATAAAAAAAATTTGAAACATAAACTATTGTTAAGACGAGGTAACTCTTCAAAGATTTGATGCAACGAAGGTGTCGCTTCGAAGAAGACGAGTTCGCTGCATGAGTTTGGGGTTTCCATATGAGAGTCACAAATGAGATAGATGTTATGGTTTTGTTTTGAGAGAGGGGTTGTTATATACTGAAGCGCGAGATACTTTTGCTTATATATAAATATGTAAGACCTTTCACTACGGTTGATAATATGAACCGTGATGAAATTATTGCACCTTACACCACGATTGTTTATAAGAATTGTGGTGATATATAAGGTCAAGCCCATTTTGTCACGATAAATGGAATATTATTGGTACTGCGACTTGAACCCTTTCACTCTAGCTACATTTCACTACAGTTGTTAATGATGACTGTAATGAAATGTATTTTAGTAAATACAAAAAAATCGCACAAAAAAAGTTATTACAACGGTTAACAGGAAGGTCGTTGAAGGCTCACTGGTTGTTAGCATTTATTTTGCTAAAACATACTAAGGAAGATCACGTTGGAAGAGATTCTATATGGATTAGCATTCAGACTTAAACATGTTGAAGAAGATGTCATGACATCCTGGTTGGAGAGAGCTGATCTGGCAAGAGGATCAAGCGTTATTATTTGATATAGGAATATTTGAATCAGCTCAGAATATTCGAAGAAATCAATCTGCTGATATTTGTGCCAAGTTGGATTCAATCAAGAAGATTTTCACGGTGTCTTTGATTTGAGACATTATAGGAAAGATTGGATTGAAGTCCTAATTTCTTGGAGAACAAGTAGCAGACTTTTACCAGCCTCTCTGCTGCGATTTGAAGCTTAGCACATAAAAGAATTATCTATATAGAGAAGAGTTGTAACCTACTTTAAAAGTCACGAAGCTCCTCAAACTTGCAAATTTTGGTCGTTTTGAAGATTTTTGTGTGCTATCTAGCATAAAAGTCACGAAGCTCGTTAAACTTGCAAATTTTGGTCTTTTTGAAGATTGTTTTGTGCTATACTACATAAAGTTCACGAAGTTCGTTAAATTTGCAAACTTTTATATTTTGGATTTTTTTTGGGTGTTGTAATACATAAAATACCCGAAGTTTGTTAAACTTGCAGATTTTGGTCTTTTTGAAGATTTTTGTGTGCTATGCTACATAAAAGTGACGAAGCTCGTTAAACTTCCAAATTTTGGTCGTTTAGAAGATTTTTGTGTGCTATACTACATAAAAGTGACAAGCTCGTTAAACTTGCAAATTGTGGTCTTTTTGAATATTTTTTTGTGCTATACTACAAAAAGTTCACGAACTTCGTTAAATTTCAAACTTTTATATTTTAGAAGATTTTTGGCTGTTGTAATACATAAAATACACGAAGTTTGGTAAACTTACAGATTTTGGTCTTTTCAAAGATTTTTGTGTGTTATACTACATGAAAGTCATAAAGCTCGTTAAAATTGAAAATTTTGGTCTTTTTGAAGATTTTTGTGTGCTATACAACATAAAATTCCAAAGTTCGTTAAATTTGCAAACTTTGGTATTTTTGAAGATGTTTGAGTGCTATATACTACATAAAATACACGAATTTCGTTAAACTTCCTTACACAGATATTACGACATAAAAATCACAAAATTTGTTAAACTAGCAAACTTTGGTCTTCTTGAAGATTTTCGTGTGTTTTACTACATAAAAGTCACGAAGTTCGTCAAACTTATAAAATTTGGTCTATTTGAAGATTTTTGTGTGCAATACTACCTAAAATTCACGAAGTTCGTTAACTTTGCAAACTTTGATATTTTGGAAGATTTTTGGGTGCTATACGGCATAAAATACACGAAGTTCGTTAAATTTGAAAACTTTGGTATTTTGCAAAATTTTCGTGTGATATACTACATAAAAGTCATGAAGTTCGTCAAACTTGCATAACTTTGGTCTTTTTGAAGAAATTTGTGTGCTATACTACATAAAATTAACGAATTTCGTTAAATTTGCAAACTTTGGTATTTTGGAAGACTTATGTGTTCTATAATACTTAAAATACACGAAGTTTGTTAAATTAGCATCCATTGATATTTTGGAAGATTTTCGTGTGCTATACTACATAAATGTCACAAAATTCGTTAAACTTGAAAATTTTGGTCTTTTAAAATATTTTTGTGTGTTATACTACATTAAAGTCATGAAGCACCTCAAACTTGCAAATTTTGGTCGTTTTGAAGATTTTTGTGTGCTATACTACATAAAAGTCACAAAGTTCGATAAACTTGTAAAATTTGGTATTTTTGAAAATTCTTGTGTGCTAATTCACGAAGCTCATTAAATTTGTAAGCTTTGGTATTTGGCAATATTTTCGTGTGCTATACTACATAAATGGCATGAAGTTCGTCAAACTTGCATAAATTTGGTCTTTTTGAAGAAATTTGTGTGCTATACTACATAAAATTAACGAATTTCGTTAAATTTGCAAACTTTGGTATTTTGGAAGACTTATGTGTTCTATAATACTTAAAATACACGAAGTTTGTTAAATTAGCATCCATTGATATTTTGGAAGATTTTCGTGTGCTATACTACATAAATGTCACAAAATTCGTTAAACTTGAAAATTATGGTCTTTTAAAATATTTTTGTGTGTTATACTACATAAAAGTCACAAAGCTCCTCAAACTTGCAAATTTTGGTCATTTTGAAGATTTTTGTGTGCTATACTACATAAAAGTCACGAAGCTCGTTATGAAGGATAGAAAAACTTAGAAGATAAAAACAATCAACACAATGATTTTTATCCTGTTTCGTTGTTAACCAAACTACTCCAGACCACCCCCTTAGAGTGATTTACCTCAACTGAGGATTTAATCCACTAATCCAACTGATTACAATGGTTATCCACTTAGAAACACTCTAAGTCTTCTAGAGTATGCAGATCACAACTTGATCACTTTAAGAAATCTTTTACAATCAATGTAAAATAAAGTTTACAAGAGTTTGAATGGTTCTAAT
Source organism: Vicia villosa (assembly GCF_029867415.1). Taxonomy (NCBI): domain Eukaryota; kingdom Viridiplantae; phylum Streptophyta; class Magnoliopsida; order Fabales; family Fabaceae; genus Vicia; species Vicia villosa. Next base: position 348,852 of record NW_026705696.1, read on the forward strand.
AAAGCTGTAATCACAACTGTGATATTTCTCTTAAGTTCTAAACTTAACACTCACTAAATATTACTAGAGTTTGTGAGGTTGAAGATGAAGTTTGTAAGCTTTTGAATTTGACAGCAATTTTGTATGTTTGCGCAAGTGTTCTATTTTGCTTCTGATCAGAACTTCTATTTATAGGCGTTGAGAGGAAATGACAGTTGGGAGCATTTAATGCTTCGCGTGAATAGTACAACGATGCATTTAATGTTTCACACTTTTGTCAACTACCTCGAGCCTTGCTTTTGCTGCTTTTACTGACTTTGCCTTTTGTAGATTCTAAGGTTCCTTTTGTCAGTCAGAGATTAGACGTTTCAACCTTTCATCTTGTACTTTCTTCTGGACTCAGATTTTGTAGATAACAACGTTTGAATATCAGAGTCATCAGCTTTGGTGTAGAGCATCTTCTGTCTTCTGACTTTGAAGAGCTTGAGCGTGATACCATCTGAACTTCAGAGCTTGTTCTTCTGACTTTCATTCTTCTGATGCTTTCCAGTTCATGTTCTGATTCTGCATGACCATCTTTTGATGTCTTGCCAAAGCATGTTCTGATGAAGCCATCCAGAACCTTCTGAGTCAGTTGCTTCTGAGCGCTGATTTGTGCATACTCTTTATATATTTCCTGAAATGGAAAATGCAAAGGATTAGAGCACCACATTATCTTATACAAAATTCATACATAATGTTATCATCAAAACACAGAATATTGATCAGAACAATTCTTGTTCGAACACGTTAAACTTGCTAATTTTGGTCTTTTTGACGATTTTTTTGTGCTATACTACATAAAGTTCACGAAGTTCGTTAAATTTGCAAACTTTTATATTTTGTTAGATTTCTTGGTGTTGTAATACATAAAATATACGACGTTTGTTAAACTTGCAGATTTTGGTCTTTTTAAAGATTTTTATGTGTTATACTATATGAAAGTCACGAAGCTCGTCAAAATTGCAAATTTTGGTCTTTTTGAAGATTTTTGTGTGCAAGACTATATAAATTCACAAAGTTCGTTAAATTTGCAAAATTTGGTATTTTGGAAGATTTTCTAGTGCTATACTTCATGAAATACACGAATTTCGTAAACTTGCTTACATAGATATTACTACATAAAAGTCACGAAATTTGTTAAACTAGCAAATTTTGGTCTTTTTGAAGATTTCTGTATGTTTTACAACACAAAAGTCACGAAGTACGTCAAACTTATAAAATTTGGTCTATTTGAAGATTTTTGTGTGCTATACTACATAAAAGTCACGAAATTCATCAAACTTGCAAAATTTGGTCTTTTTGAATATTATTGTGTCCTATACAACATAAAATTCATGAAGTTCGTTAAACTTACAAAATTTGGTTTTTTTGAAGATTTTCGTGTGCTATACTACATAAAAGTCACGAAGTTCGTTAAATTTGCAAACTTTGGTATTTTGGAAGATTTTCGAGTGCTATACTACATAAAGTACACGAGTTTTGTTAAACTTTCTTACATGGATATTACTACAGAAAAGTCACGAAATTTATTAAACTAGCAAATTTTGGTCTTTTTGAAGATTTCCGTGTGTTTACTACATAAAAGTGACAAATTTCGTCAAACTTATAAAATTTGGTCATTTTGAAGATTTTTGTGTGCAATACTACCTAAAATTCACGAAGTTCGTTAAATTTGCAAACTTTGATATATTGTAAGATTTTTGGGTGCTATACGACATAAAATACAAGAAGTTGATTAAACTTGCATACATTGGTATTTTGAAAAATTGTCGTGTGCTATACAACATAAAAGTCACGAAGTTCATCAAACTTGTAAAATTTGGTCTTTTTGAATATTTTTGTGTCCTATACAACATAAAATTCATGAAGTTCGTTAAACTTACAAAATTTGGTCTTTTTGAAGATTTCTGTGTGCATACTATATAGAAGTCATGAAGTTCGTTAAACTTGCAAAAATTGGTATTTTTGAAGATTTTTGTGTGCTAATTCACGAAGTTCATTAAATTTGTAAACTTTGGTATTTTGCAAGATTTTCGTGTGGTATACTACATAAAAGTCATGAAGTTCGTCAAACTTGCATAACTTTGGTCTTTTTGAAGAATTTTGTGTGCTATACTACATAAAATTAACGAAGTTCGTTAAATTTGCAAACTTTGGTATTTTGGAAGACTTACGTGTGCTATAATACATAAAATACACGAAGTTCGTTAAACTAGCATACATTGATATTTTAAAAGATTTTAGTGTGCTATACTACATAAAGGTCACAAAATTCGTTAAACTTGCAAATTTTGGTCTTTTTAAAGATTTTTATGTGTTATACTACATAAAAGTCATTTTCTCCATATGTTTAATTTGAGCAGAATAATAAAAACAAACGTAAGTAAATAAGAATACGACAAAAGAGAAGCAAATTTCATTGAAGAGATAAATTACAAGGACTGAATAACAAATTACAAAAAAAAAAAACTAGGCATAGAACGCTTCACAGCTTTCTTCAGTAAGGATATCATTGTTATCCGAAAATTCTGCATTGCGGAGAATATGAGTTACTTCAGTAGATTCAAGCAGAGCAGATAGAATTCTCCCATATGGAATGTGAAAACTCTGACCACATTCAAAGGCTATGAGAGATTCTTTTAGATGACAAAAGATGATTGCAAGAAGATTCAGTGGACGACCATTTTCAAGTCGATGAATCAGAAAGCGATCCCTACATGACAAGATATGATGAAAGTTTCCTCTTGGCGTTTTGTTAGAGAAAATAAAGCTAAACAAAACTTGTTTGAAGGGAGTCAGAAATTATGCATTGTTAAAAATGCGTGCGATATTTCTACTCATAGTGTGAGATGCATTATGTAACATCCCAATTTATTTAAGCATGTTTATTTATCACCAAAAATTATCAAAAATGAGATAGTGGATTAGTTGGAATCAAAAGTTATTAGTTAGGATGAAGCTAAATGGCACATTGGTAAATGTTATTTAGTTAGAGGGCAGTTGGGTCATTTTCCCTTAAGAACTTGTTTGGGGGAAGAACATTAAGGCCTTATAACAAAAGAAAAATCGGAATTTTGAGGATGGGGAGAAACAAGGACACGTGAATGGAAGGAGAAAGAGTCCATCTTGCTTGATCAAGTGGTTGCATGGGGAATTGAAGAGGGAATCAAGGTTAATCAACACCACCTTCATCAAGTTCTTGCATATGTGTGAAGCTTTGAAAACTTTAGAGTGAAGAACCATGGTCAAGAATGAAGAGCAAAGTTGTAGTCATCTCTATTATAATCATCAAGTCAGAATTTCTAATGATTTCAAGGCGAGTTCCATAGTTAGAACTTGGGGTAGGAATTGGGGTTTTGTGAATTGCATGTTTGGGAACAAGGGTTAGAATGAGAAAATTGTTGATGCATGTTGGTGTTGACAGATGTGTTAATACATGTATATGCTGCTATAGAATACTGTCACATGTTAGGGTTCGGATTGAGATGGATTAGAATGTGTTACATATGATCTTATGCAGGAAGAATGTCATTTTTGGCTCTGGTTCAATGAGCAATCGATTGCACACATGTGCAAATCGATTGCACTGTGAAAAATTTACTTTCTGTGCTTTTGGTTCAGCAAGCAATCGATTGCATACCAGTGCAAATCAATTGCACCTGACAGAAAGTCATCTCTTTATTGTTTCGACCATAGCTGGAGTTTCGTAACTCGGAATTGGGCTCCTTCAGATGCATTGGAAAGCTAACAGAAAGGGCAATGAAATGCTTAAACTTCCACAACTTTATAATACTCTTAAGTAATAATCAAATCCATGTGAATATCCTTTCACCTCGATTACTAGAAGATAATTCTTAGATAATTGATTAGTTAACCGTTCTCAAGACCTTGGTGCCCAAGTGTTCCTCCAACTGGGTTGTAGGCATCATGGAATGGGTGGTGATGGAAATCAAAGCTAGCTACGTACACCAAAGATGTTGAGATCTTATAGCTTGTGAAGCTAACCTTGTGAAACCAAATGCGAGGAGGCCTTACTACTTGGTGTGATTTGTGTACGTTGATTAACAAAATATGAATATGGTAAGGTAAACCTTAGGATACCTAGACCAAGAGATATGAATGGATGATAGGTTGCTTTTCACTTTTCCCTATCAATCGACTACTTTGAAATCATACAATCTAATGGTGTAGTAAGTATGAGACGAGGGGATAAAGGACACACAAAAGCACAGTAACTGCGAGTAGGCACGTTACATATATGTTGGCTACTTCTTGTGAAGAAATTCCAAGGATGCCTCTGGGCCGCATATATTGCAAGCATTCTCGGGCTTTGGTCTTGGGAATGGGTCGGCTCCGTAGTTCAGGAGCTATTCTTTGGGGATGAACTCCCGGGGATGTGTACCTCACCTTCTCCTTTTGTTGTTTCCTTATGGGTGAATTTCTATGTGTGATTTGGACCCAGCAAATCGGAAGAGTTGAATTGTTGTAGTGATTCAATGTCGGTTCCACGGTTTTCTATAGTCATATGACTTACTTACCATGTAGATTGAAAAGGTATGCTTTTGGGTCTTGTTTCCGAGAGCAGATAGGCAGGTAAACCCGGAAGACCAGACCTTGAGGGTAGCTCCCGAGAGAAGGCTGACAGGTAATAACAGAAGACCTATTCTGGAGGAAGCATGTACCTAATATCCGAACATGTGATATATTCTCAGAGGATCCAATCGGGTGGTCAGTGGACACTCCATTGTGGTGCTACGATTTGATAGGATTTCCTGTACTGGACATTTAGGAAACCTTAGGATCTTAGATTGATATGTAGTTGATGCATGTACCTTGTAGAGCCAAGAGGACCCATAAGTTTGGGGAACTCACTGAGATTTAGTAATCTCACCCCATTCATCTTATTATTTTTTCAGGTACCGTGCAAGATCGAGTTTTTCCAGATGCTTGGATCAAGAGCTTTTGATTGGATATCGTGAAGGTCGTGCCTGGTCTTTTCTTCCGCTGTGTATCTTTATCATTATGTAGACATATTCATTGTATCCATCTTCGAGATGATTTTGAAATGTATACATCTTATGTTATTATTTTTGACTTTTGTATGTACTCAATACCAGTTATTAGTATTCTGCTGATATGATTTTAGACACATATTGGTAGGGTATTACACATTCCAGCGATCAAACACAGCGAGACAGACAACAGATGGGTTAGAAGCATATTCATTCCCATTTCAACGATCTTTTCTTGCAAAGTACCAATTTCCTTGATATTGAACTTGTTTAACAGTGTGATGCTTGATATTGTTGACATTGCATGAATCACCAAATCATCCATCAGCATAAAGGTTATAACATATTTCACAAAACCACTCTTGTTATTGGAAAAACCTTTTTTTTCCAGCAACCTTCTTATTTCCAATATAATGAACTTCACTGCTCATAAAGTTTGAGCAAGAAGAATAGGCTGGAGCCATAAAAGGAGAGTGAATATTGACAGAACTAGTGCATCGAGTTGTGTTATCTTTTGTCACCTCAAACTTACACTTATTTGGACACATGAACAACTTTATTTCTTCATCTTTGTCTTCATTAGCATGGTTACGAGTAAGGAAGCCTGAGATTTGAGTGGAAGAGCTTTGAGCTTTTGGGTTTAAGAGAACATCCTTGGTTTGAAATGGTTGCATGTAATTCTGGTCCATATTTTCAACACTTTAATATAGATTTCCTAAGCTACCTACCATGTTATTTGAACTTAGAAGCTTAACTACAGTACCAATAGGTAAGCATAGCAAGTTGAAGAGAAAGTCTATGACCGATTTTGAAGCTTCAGCAAAGAGAACTTTGTTATTCTTTGTGTCGATAAGAAGCTTCATGGATACTTTGGTGGAAGAAGAAGACGCCATAATATATTAAAAGGTAGTATAATAGCCTTAATATGAAAAGTTGTTCATTTATAGACAGATTATTACAAAGAGTTGAGTGGGGTTGCACAAATAATTGCTTAAACAAGATAAGAGCTATCTATATATAATACTTATTGTAGAAGTAAAAACATATTCACTCAGTTGATATATGATTTGCTCCAGAAAAATAGAGGTTATAATTAATTATGCATTATTAGGGATGGAAAATTGGTTGGTTTAGATCGGTTTCAGGTCCAAAACTTAAATTTAGTGTAAATTGCGGTCCCAACCCAATTTCAACCGATAAAATTTTAGTTTTTGACAGATTCGATTAACTCAGTTTGGCGAATAAATCAGGCCGGTTTAGTCGGTTTAATGTTTATTAAGTAAATCTATGAAAATGATTCATCATTTATAAAAATTCACATAAATTTAACTTTTAATATTTTTTTAAACAATAGACCGGTCGGTTTGAATTAGACGGTTCAAATTTGAGAATATCCTTATTCTCAAATTTTAATAAAAAAAAAAACAATAAATCGGTCGATTTGAATCGAACGGTTTAAATTTGAGAATATCCTTATTCTAAAATTTTGTAATAATAAAGATAATAGATCGATGGTATGGAATCAGACGGTTAAAATTTGTCCTCCCTATCCATTATAAAATGGAGCTACATGTCCTAACTCTTTCATTTTAATGCAATGTAGTACTAATGAACAAGAAATACTCCCTATGTTTCTCTTGATTTTATAAAAGAAATAAAGAGTTGAAGACTACTTATACATTTAAATTATTTACTGTGAAATGTACTATCAAGTAAAAACATTTTAAACATGTATTTAATTTTTTTTATTTCTTATATATTTTATATTAGTGTAATGTGAAATATTTGATTGAGAGAATGTGAGTACAAGGGGACCAATAAAATGATTGATGGGAGATTTTATATTGAAACCATTTTTAATTAATAATTATTCTTTCAATGTCATTTGAGAAAGAATATAAATGTACTATTTAGTTACCGGTAATTACTCTTTTTTAGTTTTCCGTTTGTGCTGCGTTTATATTATTCATGTATTTGTGAATTTTTCCTAAAAAAGAGTTTTTAGTTACTTAATATCAATGTACAATTTCGTAATTACCGGTAACGAATATTTGTAGCGATAACAAATAACACTAACTACATTTTGTTACGCTTTCAATTTCTTATATAAGCAAGCACACACATTCTCTCTCAATCATCAAAACTTTCTTTCCTTTTCTCTCTGATTTTGTTCATATTTGTTGCTAATTGCTATGGATATTGATCTCACTCCCAAATTGTCGAAGAAAGTGTACGGTGACAATGGTGGATCGTATTACAGTTGGTCACCATCTGAACTTCCTATGCTGCGTGAAGGTAACATTGGTGCTGCCAAGTTAGCTCTTGAGAAGAACGGTTTTGCCACTCCTCGGTACTCTGATTCTTCCAAAGTTGCATATGTTCTTCAAGGAAGTGGAGTTGCTGGAATTGTGCAACCTGAATCAGAAGAGAAGGTTCTTGCAATTAAGACTGGTGATGCTTTAGCACTTCCTTTTGGTGTTGTGACATGGTGGTTCAACAAAGAGGACACTGAGTTGGTTATTTTGTTTCTTGGAGATACTTCAAAAGCACATAAGGCTGGTGAGTTCACTGATTTTTTCCTAACTGGTCCTAACGGAATCTTTACCGGATTTTCGACTGAGTTTGTGGGAAGAGCTTGGGACTTGGACGAGACCAATGTGAAGACCCTTGTTGGGAAACAAACCGGGAAAGGGATTGTGAAGCTTGACGGAAGCATCAGCCTTCCTGAGCCTAAAGATGGAGACAGGAAAGGTATGGTCTTGAATTGTCTAGAGGCACCACTGGATGTCGATGTTAAGAATGGCGGAAGGGTTGTTGTTTTGAACACCAAGAACCTTCCTTTGGTTGGTGAGGTTGGTCTAGGAGCTGACCTTGTGAGGCTTGATGGAAATGCCATGTGCTCGCATGGATTCTCTTGCGATTCTGCTTTCCAGGTTACTTATGTTGTCAGGGGAAGCGGACGCGTTCAAGTTGTTGGTGTTGATGGCAAGAGGGTTTTGGAGACTACTTTGAAGGCTGGAAATTTGTTCATTGTCCCAAGGTTTTTCGTCGTCTCCAAGATTTGTGACCCCGAGGGAATGGAGTGGTTTTCTATCATCACTACTCCTAATCCCATCTTTACACACATGGCTGGAAGTTCTTCGGCGTGGAAGGCATTATCATCTACAGTTCTGCAGGCTGCTTTCAACGTAGATGCTGAAACTGAGAAACTCTTCCGTTCTAAGAGAACTGGAGATGCCATTTTCTTCCCTCCTCCAAATTAACTAGAATGAATATAAGTGTCTATAACATAAGTCATTATTGACAATAATACCTTCTAAGAGTTTACAATGTATCAGCTGTTTGATTTTGTTTCATGTTTCGTATGAGTACTTTACAATGTTTCTGCACTCTACTGTGAGTTTGTTAATTAATATGGCTTCGTTTTGGTTCGTATTGTTGTTATTATTTTGATTGTATGAGTAATTTCTTCTCTATACTATATGCTGTCTGTATTATGTTGAAGGAATTTATACTTTGTAGATTTTTGATGAAATATGAATACATACATTTTGATTGTATGATTACTTAATGCAATGAACAGAAAGTTAAAAACTACTAGTAGTATATTATATATTTAAATTATTTATTGTAAAATGGATCAAGTAAAAATATTTTAAACTTGTATTTATTTTTTCTATTTTTTATATATTTTATATTAGTGTAATATGAAATATTTGATTGAGAGTGTGTCAGTACTAGGGGACCAATAATGATTCAGGGTAGATTTTATATTGGAACCATTTTTAATTAATAACTATTCTTTACCTGTCATTTGAGAAAGATGGTGATTTTTCTAGTGTTTTTTGTTTTCCATTTGTGTTGTCTTCATATTATTCTCTATATATTAGTTTTTTCTCAACAACATATTCATCTCAATAAAATGCTCGTTATTATTTGTAATTCAACATTAATGCTTGTATCTAGAAGCAATTTCTAGTAATTTAGGGCTGATTTCTATCTTGCTGATGCTGATGTTTGCTTTTCAAGTGATTTTTAAGCTTTGTTTATTAATTTTTTTTTAAAGTTCAAAATTAAATATCCAATTTATACCAAAAAAATTTAATATTTCAATTTTTTTACATATCTAATATTTCAATTTAAATGTTAAAGTTTTCATGTTTTAAAAAAGAATATTATTGTTGTCCAAAATGCACGTCAATTCTTCTGTTACATGATCTTCTTGCAATTTTTATTTTTTTATTTATATAACAAAATATTATTATATAATATTTTTTATTATATTTTAATAGAACAAGCCAATTGGATTGAAGCATATATGACAAAATATTATATAAAAAAAATGTCTTGAGAACCATTTTCTCATATCTCTTCTCAATTTTTTCTAAACTTTTTTATTCTTGTTTTAACATGAGTTTTGTTGGCCATGTTTTTTATTCGAGAATCAAGTCTAGCATGAAGATCCCTTTTATGGTTAATTGGGATTATGAGCAACTTTAGCCTAGCGCCAACAACAAAGCGTCGATAACAATAGTCAGCAAAACGATCAAAAGGCCTGTAAAACAGACTCTTTCCTTCTTTACAACTAGTCGAAGAACAGTCTTAAGATCCCATATTACAAAGGGATGACGAAATGGTCATAGATAATTTCAGTTCTAGATCTAAAGACGGCCTTTATATTATTTGTAATGTTGTTTCCATCTTACCCGTGGAATATGACTGTGTCATAGAAGTTACTGGCACAGAAGATGAATACTTTGCTGAAGAAACAGAAAATCATAAACCAATATGCTATTACATAATGAGCAATCACTACTACGTAAAAGCCATTTCACAACGGTTGGGAAAGTGATACCACCACGTTTGACCAACCATTGTGAGGTAGGGTGGTTATATGTATGATGCTTTCCACCATGGTACTGCGGCCGTTATTATAAACTAGGCAACGCGCTACCTATCACAACAGTTACTTCAGACAACCATTGTGATATTCTTTAATGCATAACATTTAACAACAATTGTTTTAAACAACTGTTGTGATATATACATTGAGTTTATTATAAATTATGTGGAATGCTTATTTTGTCAATGCTCATTGAACATATAACCTGTCAATCTGATCTAGAACATTATAATATAACAAATTAAATTATATTAAAAGAACAAGTTACATTGTTCAATGTTATACAAGATTTCTTTAGCACTTATTCATATCTTTCTCTTTAACGATAAAGAACTTGGTTTAATGCTCCTAATTCTTTAACCTCCCATTCCTTCACCTATAATTCATTTTGCAAAATATTATTTACTTTGCACATAAAATTAGAGGTGGAAAAAGGGGCGGCTGAAGAACAAGAAGCATTAAACCAAGTTCTAACGACTAAACATCGAAATGCAGACAATGGGATGAAGAATACTTGTCTATCATTGAAGAGTGTAAAAAGTTTTCTAATATAACTTTATCTTTCATATTATAATTTTTTAATGGAATCCGAAAATGATATATATTCGGTAAGGGGTTGGAAAAACACTTAAACCACATAAGATATAATAAACTCATTTTTTAAACAAACATTAACAATGGACTGAAGAATACTTGTCTAGCATTGAAGAGTATAAAAAGTTTTCTAATATAACTTTATCTTTCATATTATAATTTTCTAAAGGAATCTGAAAAAGTTATATATTCGGTAAGGGGTTGGAAAAACACTTAAACCACATAAGATATAATAAACTCATCTTTTAAACAAACATTAACAACAACATTCATCAATAACAAACCTTAAACAACATATAAGATACAACAAAATCATCAAAACATAGCATAAACTACATACAACATACAACTTTTATTAAAAAATGTTAGAATAAAATTGTTCATATCACTTGGGTTTTGCTGATAACAAAGTACTTAATGAATATTTGGGTATACTAACATTTATTTAAGTGTGTAAGATCATAAATTTGAAAATCAACTTGGGCGGGCTGGGCTGACATTTTCGACTCGGTACCTTAAGTTGGCCTGCCCCGCCTTACCCGCTTAAAAAAGCGGGCCGACTAGATTGATCCTAGGACATGTGTGTCAAAGTTTTAGTTTTCTCTAAGTTCATTTTATAAGTGGTTATGTTTCTTATTTATGAATAAGAACAAGATTCTTCTAAAAAAGAAACTAAGTATTTTCTAAGAATTGGAATAAACCTTCGACTGTAAAGTACTGGGTAATGTGTAAAAGTTGAATCTAAAAGGGTTGTAAATATTGTAAAGTGTAGGAAAGTAAAGGCTTTGACAAAATGTAAAAGGGTCTGATTGAAAGTAAAGAAAAGTAAATGGCGAAAGACTGGAATTAATGAAACTATAAATGACTTTAGAGTAAACAAAACAATGGTGTTTTCATACATACATGATCAATATAATCTTTTCTCTCGTGCCGGTACTTCGAGTATTTGAGTGATTTTTGTATACAATGTGAAAAACACCCCAATCATATAACCTAAGATTCCTATTTATAATGATTCGACCCTAGCGGTCTCTTCACAGATGAGTGCCACGTTCGATATTTCAAACGAAAGGATCTTCTGATGATACCACGTGTTCTTCTGACGAACAGACGCAAGTTTAAATTTCAAACTCTTCCCGCTCGAAGCCTTTTTGAAACCATCCAACGTGGCTGTCAAAGCAAACTTCTTCATAAAAATATTCCAATTACGCACTTGAAGCATGATTGTAAGCTTAAACAGAAGCTATCTGAAACACTATCTTTGCATAAACTATAAGAATTGTTGTTCTTAATCTACTTAAAGAGAAGAATGGAAGATCAAAATAAGAAGTAACCTTGAATAAGAACTGTTGTTCTTAATCTTCTTGAAGAGAAGAATAGAATATCAAAACAAGAAGCAACCTTGAATAAGAACTGTTGTTCTTAATCTGCTTGAAGAGAAGAATAGAAGATCAAAACAAGAAGCAACCTTGAATAAGAACTGTTATTTTTAATCTGCTTGAAGAGAAGAATAGAAGATCAAAACAAGAAGCAACCTTGAATAAGAACTATTAGTCTTAATCTACTTGAAGAGAAGAATAGAAGATCAAAACAAGAAGCAACCTTGAATAAGAACTGTTGTTCTTAATCTTCTTGAAGAGAAGAATATAAGATCAAAACAAGAAGCAACCTTGAAAAAGAACTGTTGTTCTTGTTCTACTTAAAGAGAAGAGGCAAATCAAAACAAAAGGCAACTCTGAATAGATACTATGTTCACAATCTGCTTTTAAAGAAGAATTAAAGATGAAGACCAACGTGAAGAAGCTCTCAACAGCTGAGGCTAACTTCCATACTCTACCTACTCATACCAAGCAATGGATCTCATCAGAAGAAGCATACAAGAAGAACTCAATGATTATTCACTTAAAAGTGATTACTTGTCATGTAGTTTGTAACTAGAATATTTGCTTGATAAGAAGCACTGTACTAAAACCAATTTAATTGGGGATGATGCCTTGAGCGACCAAGTAAAGGTGAGAAGCTTAAGAAGACTATGTTGGTGGTCATTGTGGAAATTCTCTTGGAGACAAAGTGATGGTCAGAAGTCCAGGAGTCAATGGATGTTATATCTGTGGATCAGATCACTGAACAGTCCATTGCAGTTAGTCACATCAGGTAGTTGTGTAATTTACTAGATTGATGAACATTATATCTAGATGGGATCACTGAACGGTCCAGTCATCTAGGGGTTAGTCACTTGTGGGTAGCTTGTGCAGGGTGAGTCACAGCAGTTGGCTGTGCAGGTTGTTAGTCACGACGGAGGATCGTGCAGGTGTAATCAAGTTTGGTTATAGTGGATTAAGACCTTTGTTGAGAGGAAAATCACCTGAGGAAGGTGGACTGGAGGTACCCTTATTCAGAAGGTGAACCAGGATAAAAATAAACGTGTCTTTTACTTTCTGCATAATTCATTTAACTCGGAACAGTCATGCAGAATATCCTTAGGATTGTACTGAAACAAGTCAGAAGTTTTGATGATATAAAGAAGTTAAATTGAATATCTCATTCGTTATGCAACTCCATTCGAAGCATGCTTTCGCAACATAAAAGCATATCCAGAAGATGAGATACTAAGAGAAAGAAAAGAAATTAAAGAAAGGGAATTTTTAATTGATAAAGAACACAATTCAATCCCCCATTTCTTGTGTTTTTCTCCACCTTCAAAGAATATCTTAAAAACAGACGAACTTCCAACGTCTTTCTATCTTGGAACTGCATCTCTGCAAAGACACTTGTGCAAGTCATCTTCCAATGACTCTTTTGATTCCTCTATATAAGGAGTAGAAGATTTGAAGGAAGAAGAACCAACAACCATGAACTAGAAAAAATACTGAACAAAACACTAAGCTTTTGTTTATATTTCTATTACGAGGCACATAGTCTTGAGATTTATTATCTATGTATATCTTATAAATCTCAAGTGTTAAAGTATTTTATTGTGTTGTATTATTTGTGCACCTCTGAATGTATATCAAGTGCATCATGTCGTCCAATCATCTAAAATGTTTGTTTAGAAATTTAGTGAAGTCTCTTGCTAGGTTGCTTGAGCAAAGGAAGACTCTTGCTAGGTTGCTTGAGCAAACAAAATCTCTTTCAAGGTTGATAGAGCATAGGAAGTCTCTTGCTAGTTTGATTGAGTAAAGGAAGTCTCTTGCTAGGTTTCTTGAGCAGTAGTCTCTTTCTAGGTTGATTGAGCAAAAGAAGTCTCGGGCTAGTTTGCTTGAGCAGGTTATAATCATTTTTAATTATTGTGAAAATATCTTGTTGGACAAGGGGACTGGACTACTCTCAGTTTATGAGAGGAACTAGGATAACTCTGTGTGTGATTTTACTTATTGCTTTTGCACTTTATTTCTTTCCGCTGCTAACTACTCTAAGTTCAAATTCTAAACTTGTTCAGTTTATGAAGTTGGTTTTAAGAAGAAAAAAGTATTCACCATACACAATTCAACCCCCCTTCTTGAATATTTTTCTCACCTTGAATAATAGCAAGAACATAAAATGTTTAAAAAACGTACATGTCCCATAGTGACATCCACGATGAAAGAATGATGAAACTGATGTGAGAGTTGCAAACTTGTGTTAAATTTGAATGAATGTCATTTTGGGTGTTTCACACAAGTTTTCTGCGCTCACTTTAACTTCATCCTCCTTAATTTTTCAATTCACGTCATCTATCTATAAGTTAAAACAAGCAGAAAGTTCAAACATTATGAAACAATCATTGAAACATAAACAATAATACATAAAAAAAATTGAAACATAAACTATTGTTAAGACGAAGGTAACGCTTCAAAGATTTGATGCAACGAAGGTGTCGCTTCGAATAAGACGAGTTCGCTGCATGAGTTTGGGATTTCCATATGAGAGACACAAATGAGATAGATGTTATGGTTTTGTTTTGAGAGAGGGGTTGTTATATATAAATATGTAAGACCTTTCACTACGGTTGATAATATGAACCGTGATGAAATTATTGCACCTTACACCACGATTGTTTATAAGAACTATGGTGATATACATGGTCATGCCCATTTTGTCACGATAAATGGAATATTATTGGTACTGGGATTTGAACCCTTTCACTCTAGCTACATTTCACTATACCTGTTAATTATGACTAAACTGAAATGTATTTTAGTAAATACAAAAATATTTGCACAAAAACAGTTATTACAACAGTTATCAGGAAGGTCGTTGAAGGCTTTCTAGTTGTTGGCATGCATTTTGCTAAAACATACTGAGGAAGATCATGTTGGAAGAGATGCTATATGAATTAGCATTCAGACTTCAACATGTGAAGAAGATGTCATGACATCCTGGCTGGAGAAAGCTGATCTGGCAAGAGGATCAAGCGTTATTATTTGCTATAGGAATTTTTGAATCAGCTCAGAATATTCGAAGAAATCAATATGCTGATATTTTTGCCAAGTTGGATTCAATCAGGAAGATTTTCACGGTGTCTTTGATTTGAGACATTATAGGAAAGATTGGATTGAAGTCCTAATTTCTTGGAGAACAAGTAGCAGACTTTTACCAGCCTCTCTGTTGCGATTTGAAGCTCAGCACATAAAAGAATTATCTATATATAGAAGAGTTGTAACCTAGATTAAAAGTCACGAAGCTCCTCATACTTGCAAATTTTGGTCGTTTTGAAGATTTTTGTGTGCTATACTGCATAAAAGTCACAAAGCTCGTTAAACTTGCAAATTTTGGTCTTTTTGAAGATTTTTTTGTGCTATACTACATAAAGTTCACGAAGTTCGTTAAATTTGCAAACTTTTATATTTTGGTAGTTTTTTGGGTGTTGTAATACATAAAATACCCGAAGTTTGTTAAACTTGCAGATTTTGGTCTTTTTGAAGATTTTTGTGTGTTATACTACATAAAAGTGAAGAAGTTCGTTAAACTTGCAAATTTTGGTCGTTTAGAAGATTTTTGTGTGCTATACTACATAAAAGTGACAAGCTCGTTAAACTTGCAAATTTTGGGTTTGGGGCGGGTAACGGGGATTGATTGGGAATTCGGGTTTGGGTTTGGGGGAGGTAAAAACCTTCCCGGACCCGCCCTATTGCCATTCCTAGTTTGCTTGTTTTATTTTTGTATTTTATAATGTTTTTATATTTTAATTTATTTTTATTGTTATTTGATTTTCGTATTTAATTTTCAGCTTTAGCAGTCTTCACGGAAACGATCATAACTAGAGTTCCAGGAGTCCGATTGAGGCGTTCTAATAATCGACGGAAAGCTAAGAGAAAGAGCTACAATTCTTATGTTGGAGTCAAAGTCAGAATTGGACTGTAGAAGGGCCGGAAAATTCATTGAAGTTGCAGTACAAGTTTTAGTTAAGTTTCAGGTCAATTAGTAACGGGTCTGGGTTTTGTTTTTGATCCGGTTCGGTTGTGAAACGGGTTGTGCTATTGTCCCTTAGGTTAGGCAGCCACGAAAATACTGCTGATCATTGTCACTTTTCAGGATTTTGAAGCTTGGTACAATTTCTATGGAGAACTAACCAAATCCTGTCGAATTGCTGTATTCAGGTTCCAACCTTGAGATTATTTTAATGTTAATCTAGTATTTATTCCTTTCAATTTTGTTCTATGTTCTTGAATGCTTAATTCGAATTTCATAGAGTATTTTGATTGAATTCGATTGATTGTATGACCCTAACAAATAAACACGTTACCGTTTGCTTAATTCAATACCGTGTATGATTTATCACGTTTGCTTAATTCGTGAAGCTTAACTCCATTTGCTTAATTCGGATATTAGGATTATACATCGTACAATAATCTTCGCGCTTGTCACTGAGTTTGTAGGCGAATAGGAATAGATTATCCGCTTAGGAGATTAATATTGCTTAATCGATGATAGATAGGAACCGAATCAGTAATTCGACTTTTCAGCTTATTTGATAATCACGTTTTCAAAATCACTTTTTTTGTTTAATCGAAACCAAACCACCCCCCCACCCCAAATTCGACTTACATTCGGTTAATAAGAATAGGAATCCTTGAGAGACGATACACGAGTTACCGTTACCGTTGTACTACAGTTTTATAAAATTAACTCGTTTTTGACTCGCGCGCGACAGCGGATCACAAGTGTTCTATTTTGCTTCTGATCAGAACTTCTATTTATAGGCGTTGAGAGGAAATGACAGTTGGGAGCATTTAATGCTTCGCGTGAATAGTACAATGATGCATTTAATGTTTCACACTTTTGTCAACTACCTCGAGCCTTGCTTATGCTGCTTTTACTGACTTTGCCTTTTGTAGATTCTAAAGTTCCTTTTGTCAGTCAGAGATTAGACGTTTTATCCTTTCATCTTGTACTTTCTTCTGGACTCAGATTTTGTAGATAACAACGTTTGAATATCAGAGTCATCAGCTTTGGTGCAGAGCATCTTCTGTCTTCTGACTTTGAAGAGCTTGAGCGTGATACCATCAGAACTTCAGAGCTTGTTCTTCTGACTTTCATTCTTCTGATGCTTTCGAGTTCATGTTCTGATTCTGCATGACCATCTTCTGATGTCTTGCCAAAGCATGTTCTGATGAAGCCATCCAGAACCTTCTGAGTCACTTGCTTCTGAGCGCTGATTTGTGCATACTCTTTATATATTTCCTGAAATGGAAAATGCAAAGGATTAGAGTACCACATTATCTTATACAAAATTCATACATAATGTTATCATCAAAACACAGAATATTGATCATAACAATTCTTGTTCTAACACGTTAAACTTGCTAATTTTGGTCTTTTTGACGATTTTTTTGTGCTATACTACATAAAGTTCACGAAGTTCGTTAAATTTGCAAACTTTTATATTTTGGTAGATTTTTTGGTGTTGTAATACATAAAATACACGACGTTTGTTAAACTTGCAGATTTTGGTCTTTTTAAAGATTTTTATGTGTTATACTATATGAAAGTCACGAAGCTCGTCAAAATTGCAAATTTTGGTCTTTTTGAAGATTTTTGTGTGCTAGACTATATAAAATTCACAAAGTTCGTTAAATTTGCAAAATTTGGTATTTTGGAAGTTTTCTAGTGCTATACTTCATGAAATACATGAATTTCGTAAACATGCTTACATAGATATTACTACATAAAAGTCACAAAATTTGTTAAACTAGCAAATTTTGGTCTTTTTGAAGATTTCTGTATGTTTTACCACACAAAAGTCACGAAGTACGTCAAACTTATAAAATTTGGTCTATTTGAAGATTTTTGTGTGCTATACTACATAAAAGTCACGAAATTCATCAAACTTGCAAAATTTGGTCTTTTTGAATATTATTGTGTCCTATACAACATAAAATTCATGAAGTTCGTTAAACTTACAAATTTTTTTTTTTTTAAGATTTCCGTGTGCTATACTACATAAAAGTCACGAAGTTCGTTAAATTTGCAAACTTTGGTATTTTGGAAGATTTTTTTCGAGTGCTATACTACATAAAATACACGAGTTTTATTAAACTTTCTTACATAGATATTACTACAGAAAAGTCACGAAATTTATTAAACTAGCAAATTTTGGTCCTTTTGAAGATTTCCGTGTGTTTACTACATAAAAGTGACGAATTTCGTCAAACTTATAAAATTTGGTCATTTTGAAGATTTTTGTGTGCAATACTACCTAAAATTCACGAAGTTCGTTAAATTTGAAAACTTTGATATTTTGTAAGATTTTTGGGTGCTATACGACATAAAATACAAGAAGTTCATTAAATTTGCATACATTGGTATTTTGAAAAATTGTCGTGAGCTATACAACATAAAAGTCACGAAGTTCATCAAACTTGTAAAATTTGGTCTTTTTGAATATTTTTGTGTCCTATACAACATAAAATTCATGAAGTTCGTTAAACTTACAAAATTTGGTCTTTTTGAAGATTTCCGTGTGCATACTATATAGAAGTCACGAAGTTCGTTAAACTTGCAAAAATTGGTATTTTTGAAGATTTTTGTGTGCTAATTCACGAAGTTCATTAAATTTGTAAACTTTGGTATTTTGCTAGATATGATGAAAGTTTCCTCTAGGCGTTATGTTAGAGAAAATAAACCTAAACAAAACTAGTTTGAAGGGAGTCAGGAATTATGCATTGTTAAAAATGCGTGCGATATTTCTACTCATAGTGTGAGATGCATTATGTAACATCCCAATTTATTTAAGCATGTTTATTTATCACAAAAAATTATCAAAAATGAGATAGTGGATTAGTTGGAATCAAAAGTTATTAGTTAGGATGAAGCTAAATGGCACATTGGTAAATGTTATTTAGTTAGAGGTCAGTTGGGTCATTTTCCCTTAAGAACTTGTTTGGGGGAAGAACATTAAGGCCTTATAACAAAAGAAAAATCGGAATTTTGAGGATGGGGAGAAACAAGGACACGTGAGTGGAAGGAGAAAGAGTCCATCTTGCTTGATCAAGTGGTTGCATGTGGAATTGAAGAGGGATTCAAGGTTAATCAACACCATCTTCATCAAGTTCTTGCATATGTGTGAAGCTTTGAAAACTTTAGAGTGAAGAACCATGGTCAAGAATGAAGAGCAAAGTTATAGTCATCTCTATTATAATCATCAAGTCCGAATTTTTAATGATTTCAAGGTGAGTTCCATAGTTAGAACTTGGGGTAGGAATTGGGGTTTTATGAATTGCATGTTTGGGAACAAGGGTTAGAATGAGAAAATTGTTGATGCATGTTGGTGTTGACAGGTGTGTTAATACATGTATATGCTGCTATAGAATACTGTCACATGTTAGGGTTCGGATTGAGATGGATTAGAATGTGTTACATATGATCTTATGCAGGAAGAATGTCATTTTTGGCTCTGGTTCAATGAGCAATTGATTTCACACCAGTGCAAATCGATTGCACTATGAAAAATTTACTTTCTGTGCTTTTAGTTCAGCAAGCAATCGATTGCATACCAGTGCAAATCAATTGCACCTGACAGAAAGTCATCTCTTTACTGTTTCGACCATAACTGGAGTTCCGTAACTCGGAATTGGGCGCCCTCAGAGGCATTGGAAAGCTAACAGAAAGGGCTATGAAATGCTTAAACTTCCACAACTTTATAATACTCTTAAGTAATAATCAAATCCGTGTGAATATCCTTTCACATCGATTACTAGAAGATAATTCTTAGATAATTGATTAGTTAACTGTTCTCAAGACCTTGGTGCCCAAGTTTTCCTCCAACTGGGTTGTAGGCATCATGGAATGGGTGGTGATGGAATGGGTTGTAGGCATCTTATAGCTTGTGAAGCTAACCTTTTGAAACCGAATGCGAGGAGGCCTTACTACTTGGTGTAATTTGTGTACGTCGATTAACAAAATATGAATATGGTAAGGTAAACCTTAGGATACCTAGACCAAGAGATATGAATGGATGATAGGTTGCTTTTCACTTTTCCCTATCAAGCGACTACTTTGAAATCATACAATCTAATGGTGTAGTAAGTATGAGACGGGGGGTTAAAGGACACACAAAAGCACAGTAACTGCGAGTAGGCACATTACATATATGTTGGCTACTTCTTGTGAAGAAATTCCAAGGATGCCCCTGTGCCATATATATTGCAAGCATTCTCGGGTTTTGGTCTTGGGAATGGGCCGGCTCCGTAGTTCATGAGCTATTCTTCGGGGATGAAATCCCAGGGATGTGTACCTCACCTTCTCCTTTTGTTGTTTCCTTATGGGTGAATTCCTATGTGTGATTTAGACCCAGGAAATTGGACGAGTTGAATTGTTGTAGCGATTCAATGTCGGTTCCACGGTTCTCTATAGTCATATGAGTTACTTACCATGTAGATTGAAAAGGTATGCTTTTGGGTCTTGTTTCGGAGAGCAGATAGGCAGGTAAACCCAGAAGACCAGACCTTGAGGGTAGCTCCCGAGAGAAGGCTGACAGGTAATAACAGAAGACCTATTTTGGAGGAAGCATGTACCTAATATCCGAACATGTGATATATTCTCAGAGGATCCATTCGGGTGGTCAGTGGACACTCCATTGTGGTACTACGATTTGATAGGCTTTCCTGTATTGGACATCTAGGAAACCTTAGGATCTTAGATTGATCTGTAGTTGATGCATGTACCTTGTAGAGCCAAGAGGACCCATAATATTGGGGAACTCACTGAGATTTAGTAATCTCACCCCATTCATCTTATTATTTTTCAGGTACCGTGCAATATCGAGTTTTTCCAGATGCTTGGATCAAGAGCTTTTGATTGGATATCGTGAAGGCCGTGCCTGATCTTTTCTTCCGCTGTGTATCTTTATCATTATGTAGACATATTCATTGTATCCATCTTCGAGATGATTTTGAAATGTATACATCTTATGTTATTATTTCTGACTTTTGTATGTACTCAATACCAGTTATTAGTATTCTGCTGATATGATTTTAGACACATATTGGTAGGGTATTACACATTCCAGCGATCAAACATAGCGAGACAGACAACAGATGGGTTAGAAGCATATTCATTCCCATTTCAACGATCTTTTCTTGCAAAGTACCAATTTCCTTGATATTGAACTTGGTTAACAGTGTGATGCTTGATATTGTTGACATTGCATGAATCACCAAATCATCCATCACCATAAAGGTTATAACATCTTTCACAAAACCACTCTTGTTATTGGAAAAACCTTTTTTTTTCAGCAACCTTCTTATTTCCAATATAATGAACTTCACTGCTCATAAAGTTTGAGCAAGAAGAATAGGCAGGAGCCATAAAAGGAGAGTGAATATTGACAGAACTAGTGCATCTAGTTGTGTTATCTTTTGTCACCTCAAACTTACACTTATTTGGACACATGAACAACTTTATTTCTTCATCTTTGTTTTCTTTGGCATGGTTACGAGTAAGGAAGCCTGAGATTTGAGTGGAAGAGCTTTGAGCTTTTGGGTTTAAGAGAACATCCTTGGTTTGAAATGGTTGCATGTAATTCTGGTCCAGATTTTCAACACTTTGATAGAGATTTCCTAAGCTACCTACCATGTTATTTGAACTTAGAAGCTTAACTACAGTACCAATAGGTAAGCATAGCAAGTTGAAGAGAAAGTCTATGACAGGTTTTGAAGCTTCATCAAAGAGAACTTTGTTATTCTTTGTGTCGATAAGAAGCTTCATGGATACTTTGGTGGAAGAAGAAGACGCCATAATATATTAAAAGGTAGTATAATAGCCTTAATATGAAAAGTTGTTCATTTATAGACAAATTATTACAAAGAGTTGAGTATGGTTGCACAAATAATTGCTTAAACAAGATAAGAGCTATCTATATATAATACTTATTGTAGAAGTAAAAACATATTCACTCAGTTGATATATGATTTGCTGCAAAAAAATAGAGGTTATGATTAATTATGCATTATTAGGGCTGAAAAATTGGTTGGTTCAGATCGGCTTCAGGTCCAAAACTTAAATTTAGTGTAAATTGCGGTCCCAACCCAATTTCAACCGATAAAATTTTAGTTTTTGACAGATTCGATTAACTCAGTTTGGCGAATAAATCGGGCCGATTTAGTCGGTTTAATATTTATTAAGTAAATCTATAAAAATGACTCATCTTTTATAAAAATTCACATAAATTTAACTTTTAATATTTTTTTAAACAATAGATCGGACGGTTCAAATTTGAGAATATCCTTATTCTCAAATTTTGTAATAAAAAAAAAACAATAAATCAGTCTGTTTGAATCGATCGATTTAAATTTGAGAATATCCTTATTCTAAAATTTTGTAATAAGAAAAATAATAGATCGGTCGTTTTGAATCAGACGGTTAAAAATTTTTCCACCCTATCCATTATAAAATGGAGCTACGTGTCCTAACTCTTTCATTTTAATGCAATGTAGTACTAATGAACAAGAAATACTCCCTATGTTTCTCTTGATTATATAAAAGAAATAAAGAGTTGAAGACTACTTATACATTTAAATTATTTACTGTAAAATGTACTATCAAGTAAAAACATTTTAAACCTGTATTTAATTTTTTTTATTTCTTATATATTTTATATTAGTGTAATGTGAAATATTTGATTGAGAGAATGTAAGTACAAGGGGACCAATAAAATGATTGATGGTAGATTTTATATTGAAACCATGTTTAATTAATAATTATTCTTTCAATGTCATTTGAGAAAGAATATAAATGTACAATTTCGTTACCGGTAATTACTCTTTTTTAGTTTTCCGTTTGTGCTGCGTTTATATTATTCATGTTTTTGTTAATTTTTCCTAAAAAAGAGTTTTTAGTTACTTAATATCAATGTACAATTTCGTAATTACCGGTAACGAGTATTTGTAGCGATAACAAATAAATCTAATTACATTCTGTTACGCTTTCAATTTCCTATATAAGCAAGCACACACATTCTCTCTCAATCATCAAAACTTTCTTTCCTTTTCTCTCTGATTTTGTTCATATTTGTTGCTAATTGCTATGGATATTGATCTCACTCCAAAATTGTCGAAGAAAGTGTACGGTGACAATGGTGGATCGTATTACAGTTGGTCACCATCTGAACTTCCTATGCTGCGTGAAGGTAACATTGGTGCTGCCAAGTTAGCTCTTGAGAAGAACGGTTTTGCCACTCCTCGGTACTCTGATTCTTCCAAAGTTGCATATGTTCTTCAAGGAAGTGGAGTTGCTGGAATTGTGCAACCTGAATCAGAAGAGAAGGTTCTTGCAATTAAGACTGGTGATGCTTTAGCACTTCCTTTTGGTGTTGTGACATGGTGGTTCAACAAAGAGGACACTGAGTTGGTTATTTTGTTTCTTGGAGATACTTCAAAAGCACATAAGGCTGGTGAGTTCACTGATTTTTTCCTAACTGGTCCTAACGGAATCTTTACCGGATTTTCGACTGAGTTTGTGGGAAGAGCTTGGGACTTGGACGAGACCAATGTGAAGACCCTTGTTGGGAAACAAACCGGGAAAGGGATTGTGAAGCTTGACGGAAGCATCATCCTTCCTGAGCCTAAAGATGGAGACAGGAAAGGTATGGTCTTGAATTGTCTAGAGGCACCATTGGATGTCGATGTTAAGAATGGCGGAAGGGTTGTTGTTTTGAACACCAAAAACCTTCCTTTGGTTGGTGAGGTTGGTCTAGGAGCTGACCTTGTGAGGCTTGATGGAAATGCCATGTGCTCGCCTGGATTCTCTTGCGATTCTGCTTTCCAGGTTACTTATGTTGTTAGGGGAAGCGGACGCGTTCAAGTTGTTGGTGTTGATGGCAAGAGGGTTTTGGAGACTACTTTGAAGGCTGGAAATTTGTTCATTGTCCCAAGGTTTTTCGTCGTCTCCAAGATTTGTGACCCCGAGGGAATGGAGTGGTTTTCTATCATCACTACTCCTAATCCCATCTTTACACACATGGCTGGAAGTTCTTCGGCGTGGAAGGCATTATCATCTACAGTTCTGCAGGCTGCTTTCAATGTAGATGCTGAAACTGAGAAACTCTTCCGTTCTAAGAGAACAGGCGATGCCGTTTTCTTCCCTCCTCCAAATTAACTAGAATGAATATAAGTGTCTATAACATAAGTCATTATTGACAATAATACCTTCTAAGAGTTTACAATGTATCAGCTGTTTGAATTTGTTTCATGTTTCGTATGAGTACTTTAGAGATCTCGTCGTCGCTCATATGTGGGTTTTGTTGCTTCATCATTGTCTTAAATAGCGCCTTCATACCATCCATCTCCCTCTTCATGCCAGCCACTTCATCATTATGTTGCCTTTTAATAACCAGAATTTCTTCTTTTCTTTTAAGCATGGTAGGTGTTATTGTTCTTCCATAGCAACGAACTCGTCCAGATTTTTCTTTCCCAAACAAGGAGTTAAATGTCTCAGATTCAGTTGAATTCTGAACTGATTCTTGAAGCTTAGACTAATTAAAAAATATTCACATTAGAAAATATTCACATTATAAAAATAAATGATTAAAGGCAAATGTTGATTAAAGGCATAATCTGCCTGGCTTACAATTACACTTGAAGTTTCCTCATCCGGCTGTTTTCCTTTTCGACTTTGTCGAGTCTCAATGAACATCTCTGCCTGGCTAACTTCCTTTCCGTCCTCTTTCTTAGCACGCTACATTGGTTGATAATAAACACATCAAAAAATGAATCACTCAACCAATACATAATTGTAAATTGAAGGATGTATGAACACCCTACCAGTTTTGCACGAATCCTCGCAAAGTTTGTTGGGCCCATCCGATGCATATAATTTTGCTTAGCTCTGTTCACAGCATTGATTTTGCTAATTTTCTACATTCAGAAACAGCAAAATTAGGGACAGCAAATGTTAAATTACAGAATTAAATATTAGGGACAGCATTGATCAATTGCTAATTGTTATCTTACTTGGATGTTATTGTTCTTCCAATAGGATATCAATTGCTTGAAATGAACTTCAGGTACGGTCTGGGGACGATGCTTCAATCTTTCACTCATAGTAGTGTACTTTAAAAAACAACTCTTTTTGAGATCTTTCTTGAAACGCCTCCAAGCATCATTAATGCGAGAGAAAACCGCTCTACGTCCATTTTCAGGGATAATGAATTTATCCTACAACAAAAAAGGAAATTAGTGACAAGTAAATAAGGAACACAACTTATGTTTAGATTCACACAGTGACAAATTCCCACTTACAGTGACAAATTCCCATATACGGTCCTTGTTTGCTTTCTTCAAAGCTTTGAAGTTAGTAAAAACTAAGGGACACAAGTCTGAATTCCTTGCGACAGTGCCAAGGAAACAACTCAAATCTGTCACGGTTCGATCATTGGGTCCAATAGGTTCTCCATCATCGTCTAGGACCACCTCTTCACGATCCGCACTCTTTCTAGCATGGATTTTCAAACATTTAGTTGGTCCACGTGTCCTTTTCTTACTTGCCCCTGTGTTAGATAAAATATAATTAGCATGGGATATAAATTTGAATGAAACAATAATAAAGAATAATGCATGACACGAAGCTTAGTACGTACCTTCAGTTTGTTTACTTCCATTTTGCTGAGTGTTTTCCTCTTCACCCATCATATTTTCTTCTTCCTCAAGATTCTCACATTCATCTTCTTCACTATTTTCCCCATTTTCTTTGAGGAATTCTTCAATGGATGTCGATTTACACATTGGGCTTCGTTTTGTCTTCTTCAAGCCACTTCCTTGCCCTGTCCCGGAATTTCCATCGACTTCTATCATTGCCCTTTTCATACGATTCTGGTTTGACCTTGAATCAGCAGTGTCAGCCACCCGTTTCTCCTTAGGTTGCTGCTTTGCAGTTGAAGTATTCTGCTTTGCACTTGAAGGAAGTTGCTGAGACGCAATTGAAGGACGTTTCTGATTCGCACTCGAAGCTTGTTGCTTAGCACTTGAAACTTGTTGCTTAGCGCTTGAAACTTGTTTAGCACTTGAAACTTGTTGCTGCTTGCTTGAAACTTGTTTAGCACTTGAAACTTGTTGCTGCTTTGCACTTCCTTGTGGCTGCTTTGCACTTGCACTTGAAGGATTCTGCTTATCATTTCCTTGCTGCTGCCTGGTCCTTGAATCAACAATTTATATGGTGAAGCCTAAAAGAACACAAATTGTTACCTTAAAACAGAGAAATGGAGTCACACACAAATAAAATGCAGTTGTCGCTTTCCTTCGTCTCCTTTGAGGGAATTGAGCTGTATCAATAACAAAAAGAAATCAATAACCACACTGCAGCTATGCTATGCAACTTAATAATACACAAAATTAGATTTATAAAATTCATAACAGAGTCACACAAATTCATAACAGATTTATAAAATCAATAGCCCTGTGTTTGAAACAAACAAATGCTGCCTTTTAAGTAACCTTCAGTAGCAGTTACACACAAATACCAGAAGGAGGATTTCATGTTTTTTATAATATTTTCTTTCTCTTTCTGCTACATTTACTAAATATGCATAAGAAACTTCCACAGCTTCATGATTTTTAGTTTACATACTGATAGAAACTTAAAGTATGTAAACTGAATGGCTACTTAAGAGCAAGAAGTGTACATACAATAGCACAGACTATATATATATATATCAGATACCGAAACTTAAAGTAGACATTTCAATAATTGAATTATTCTACGCCAAATAAAAACAACAACTAATTACAACATAAGCAACACTTCCTTACGAGATGCACAGACATTAATAGGACCCAATATAAGTTGATGCAAGAAAATTTAAGAAACAAACTACTAAGTAGTAGCATGAACAGCAGCCACAATAGTAGTGGCACATCAGTTCATCAAATCAAGTCACTAAAACATACAATCAGTTTTAACATTGAATCCTAAAGTTATATATGTATTGTGGATTGACAGTAGTTACTAGTTAGTCCCAAATCCCAAGCCAAGAATCAGTTATATCATTCTAGCAAGATTAGTTTTGCCAAAAAATCACTTTTCTACTTAAAGGTCATCAAACACAAATCATTCCGCTACAAAGTACATGTCAAAATCAACTCTAGCAAGATCTAATCCAACACAGAGGAAAGCAGCAGCAAACACAAATCTAAGTGAGCTCATAAACAAGTTAGAACACTGACCTTAGTGCCAAAAGGACCTTCTGGATGATCTGTTTCAAGAATATTCCTCCCCTAAACAAACAAACAAAAAATACATAATTACAAACTTCCTTCAAATGAATAATCTATAGTATATTGCAGCATAATAGAGTTTCAGAGTAAAATTCATAAATTATCATACACATACACATATCATAATAACAAGAATTTCTTCTAATAATCACAAGAAATTCAACATAAATAACAACAACAGATATAACAATGCAGAGATTAGGTCAAAATGAAGCCCTCAGTAGATTAGGTCAAAACAAAACATGCATCAAATCACACTATCCAAACATCAGTAGTAGAATTTGTTTAAACATAGATTAGGTCAAAAAGAAACCCTACCGTATTAGCCTCCAGAAGCTTTGGTACCTCACATGCAAAACAAAATATATATTAGGTCAAAAAAATCAAAGGAGACGAGGGAAGATGAGGAACACGAACAGAGAAGAGAATCGTACCCAGATGAATAGAGGAAGCCTCCAGAAGCTTTGGTACCTCAACTGCAAAACAAAATATATATTAGGTCCAAACAAAATCAGAGGAGACGATAGAGAAGATGAGGAACACGAACAGAGAATCGTGACATGAAGAGAGTTAGGGTTCGTGAGATGAAGAGAGTTAGGATTCGTGAGATGAAGAGGGTTAGGGTTCGTGAGATGAAGAGGGTTAGGGTTCGTGAGATGAAGGTGAAGCAGAGATGAAAGCAGAGATGAAGATGAAGAAACTAACCTGTAAGCGATGGAGGTGGCAGCAGCGGCGGAGCGGTGGAGCGGCGAAGCGAGATAGTTTTGGGAGATGGAGTTTTCAGAGTGTGCGTGTTTTTTGTTCATATGGCTTTGGGAGATGGAGTGTTTGTTCGTGTTCTTTCATTTTTTTTCTTTTTTTTAATTAAAAAAATAGAAAAGAAAATATTAAAAGATATAGAGGGAAACTAAAAAAAAAGGAGGGAACTTTTGGAGGGGTTTTTTTTGGGGTTTTGGCCACAGTTTGAACTGAAAATTATAGGCCTTGGTTTCTTAGTTGCGGCTTAAAATATCTACCGTTATACAGGCCACAGTTTTACACTCCGGATTCAATATTTCTATAACATACGTCTACGCTTTGATAATCATGGCTAAATCATATATGTGGCCACAGTTTCTGAGCTGTGGACAATTTTAGCGTGGCCGTAGGCCAAATTTCTAGTAGTGAGATGAATACTTTGCCGAAGAAACAGAAAATCATAAACCAATGTTTTATTACATAATGAGCAATCACTACTACGTAAAAGCCATTTCACAACGGTTGGAAAAGAGATACTACCACGTTTGACCAACCATTGTGAGGTAGGGTGGTTATTTGTATGATGCTTTCCACCACGGTACTACGACCGTTATTATAAACTAGGCAACCTCTCTGCTGTGATTTGAAGCTCAGCCCATAAAAGAATTATCTATATATAGAAGAGTTGTAACCTAGTTTAAAAGTCACAAAGCTCCTCAAACTTTCAAATTTTGGTCGTTTTGAAGATTTTTGTGTGCTATACTACATAAAAGTCACGAAGCTCGTTAAACTTGCAAATTTTGGTCTTTTTAAAGATTTTTTTTTGTGCTATACTACATAAAGTTCACGAAGTTCGTTAAATTTTCAAACTTTTATAATTTGGAAGTTTTTTGGGTGTTGTAATACATAAAATACACGAAGTTTGTTAAACTTGCAAATTTTGGTCTTTTGAAGATTTTTTTATGCTATACTACATAAAAGTGATGAAGCTCGTTAAACTTGCAAATTTTGGTAGTTTTGAAGATTTTTGTGTGCTATACTACATAAAAGTAGAGGTGTCAATTTAAGGGGCCAATAAATTTAGGCCCTAGCCACTATAATAAAAGGGCATAAAATAATTTTAAAAAAGTAAGTCCTCAAATACATAGGGCCCGATGTTAGAAGGCCCCAAAATTTGAAAAAGGGCTATAAGGCCCCAAATAAAATAAAAAACTTAATTTTAAAAAATAGAATAAAATCAAAAAATCAAAAAACTAAATAACTATTAAATAAAAAATTTTAAAATTATGTTTAAAATTTTCAAAAAACAAACAACTTGTTAAATTAGTTTTTTTTTAATTAACAAAAAATAAATTAAAAATTCTGTTAAAAAATTCTAGCCCATGATACATATGCTTGAAGGTATTGTTAGTATTCAATATTCTCTAATTTAATAACTTGGTAAGCAAGGTTGGCAGTAGGTGCTAAATGCTAGCATTGTTGTGGTGTTTTGATTGATTTGGATTTATGTCTATGTATCATGCTGTGGTTTTATTTTATGTTTCTTCAAAATTAGTTTTTCTTTGATATGAATAAAGATTACACAATTGTTTTGTTTTGTTTTGGATAGAGTTAGCTTGAGTATAATAATCAAATTTCATGTACAAAGATGCATGAGTATGATAGATTTCGAGCGTGTATGATGACAAGAGTGTTTATGGTCTAATTATGTGAGATTATGAATGCATCTCCAACTCTTGGGCTGGAATATTTATAATATTAATAGGTGGCTTCACGGTGTAGGCAAAGCTTTGTTGAACGGAAAAAGATAGAGAGTGGTATAGGAAATGAAGTTTCTATGAGTTTTTGAAATAAAATAAGGCCCCTTTAAAGGGGCCAAAAAAAGATGCATTATGCAAAAAGGGTCTAAAATTTTAGGGCCCAATATAAATCTCAATAAGTGGGGGCTCAATATAATAGGGCTTTAATGGGGCCAAATAGTTAGGGCTTTTAATTATAGGGTTTGTTTGACAGCTCTACATAAAAGTGACAAGCTCGTTAAACTTGCAAATTTTGGTCTTTTTGAAGATTTTTTTATGCTATACTACATAAAATGCACGAAGTTCGTTAAATTTGCAAACTTTTATATTATGGAAGATTTTTGGATGTTGTAATACATAAAATACACAAAGTTTGGTAAACTTGCAGATTTTGGTCTTTTTAAAGATTTTCGTGTGTTATACTACATGAAAGTTACGAAGCTCGTTAAAATTGAAAATTTTGGTCTTTTTGAAAAATTTTGTGTGCTATACTACATAAAACTCATAAAGTTCATTAAATTTGCAAACTTTGGTATTTTGGAAGATTTTCGAGTGCTATACTACATAAAATACATGAATTTCGTTAAACTTGCTTACATAGATACTAGTAAGAGACTCGTGCTATTGCACGAGTTCCGTCTGAATTCACATCACATGTCTACAAAATTATCATTTATAAAATTTGAATTCATTATTTAATTGATTGACATTGACATAGTTACAAATATATGCTAATAATATGCACCAACTTTTAAGCATTGATTCATATTTATAATAAATTGTACAACCGATTATCTAATTTCAATTATATAAAACAGAAGAGAAATATTTAAAAGATGGACATTAAAATGAACTGTCTACAACTGATATCTCTTAGATACATTCACATCTACCCTTGAATCCAGATGAGTTAACAAAATTCAGTCGAATCCAAATGAGTTTATTTTAAAACTACATATTTGAATAAAATAACTTTTTCAATTCAAATAACATTACCTTTTAGATATTAGTCAATTTTTTCAAACCTAAACTTTATAACAGCTTCCCGTCAAATATCAGTTTTTAATCCTTCTTATTATATCATATTTTCAAATTTTACAAGCCTATAATATATTACGGCTCCCCGTCAAATTTCAGTTCTAAATGAATATTTTCTCTACTTTTTTGTTTAGGAGAATATCATAATAGAAGTTTAACTCTACAAAATTTTAAATAAAAATATAATAATTTTTTATAACATGTACCAAATAATAAAAATTTTAAATTTATATATAATATAGTATGCTTGATAATAATATATAATGATAATAATTAAAAATTAAATTAATCTATAAATACAGTAGTTATTACCAACATTAATACCAAACCTTATCAATCTATCATTAGTTGCAATTCTTCCATGGAGGGCCATCCATAACATAAACCGTGCACGGAGTCTAACTCCATTGTGGTACAAAACATTCTTCCAGTTAACATCAGTTTGGATACCACGAAGTTCACGATACATTCGGGCTGTAATGTATTTCTGGTTGTGAACTGCAGTGGCCCAATACTCCGTATGACAGACTTTTTCCCGCCATTGCATAATCTTCTTGAGCATCCAAGAACAACTAGGTTTTACCTGCCAGTTATGTATCGGGTGTCCCTTGATGTAGTATGCATTCATCCATTTAATCCACATCTTATCCTCTTTTGCTTGAATGTTCCACAGCAGTTTACTAATCGTTGCTACATTCCACTCCACTAAGGATGTGATGTTCATTCCGCCTGCCGCTTTAGAGTAACAAATCGTGTCCCATGCAATAGGTGATTTCCTGTTGATATTGTCAGTTCCAGACCAAAGGAAGGTGCGACATATAGCTTCAATTCTATGGAGGACTTTCTTTGGGATCGGGAAAACATGCATCCAATACGCTATGATTGTAAACAGAACACTCTTTATTAACTGCAGTCTTCCAGCGTAGCTAGGCAGTCTCGCTGTCCAATGACGGATCCTCCCCACAATTTTCTCTATGAGCGGTTCATATTGGAAAGCAACTAGTTTACGACTAGTCATCGGGACCCCTAGATACTTGAAAGGGAGGCTTCCTGCAGAAAACTTCGTGATCACAAGTCTTTGCTGCTGGATATTAATAGGCACTCCTCCAAAGTATACTTTGCACTTGGTGGGATTGGCTCTCAGCCCAGTTGCTTTAGAAAAGTTGTGAAATTCTGTCATCATGCTTTGTATAGATATCTTATCCCCCCGAGCAAACAGAATCAAATCGTCTGCAAAACAAATGTTGGTAATATTCAATTTTTTGCACTTTGGATGGTATTTGAATTTAGGTTGGTGCTGAAGCTTCGCCAAACATCGGTGAAGGTATTCCATCACTAGCACGAACAGTAGGGGGTCACCCTGTCATAATCCGCGTCTAGCTTTGAGAACTCTACTTTGCTGGCCATTAATCATGTATCTGTACGAAACCGTTTTGATACATAGCATAATCCAACGAATAAACTGATTTGGGAAATTCAGCTCACTTGGAATTCCTTCAAGTGCTATCCACTCCACCTTATCGTATGCTTTTTGCACGTCCATTTGAATAGCACATCTAGGCGAGATATATTTTTTGTTGTACCCTCTCAGAAGTTCCTGTGCAATGATTATGTTGTCATGTATAATTTTTCCAGGAATGAAAGCAGACTGACTATAGTGGACAACCCTATGGATCACTTTGTTGAGCCTCGCTGTTAGTAGTATTTTCGAAATTATCTTGTATATAGTCGTACAACAAGCAATTGGTCGCATATCCTTCATACTTTTGGCATCACTCTTTTTTGGAATGAGAGTAACCAGGGCACAGTTGAAGGCAGGATGCATCCTTTCTCGGGAGAAAAATTCATGTATAGCTATTTTAACATCCCCTCCTACCACAGTCCAAGCTACTTTGAAAAATTTCGCAGAAAAACCATGAACTCCCGGGGCCTTGGTATCACCAATTCCTCCAAGAGCTTTCCAAATCTCCAGGTCAGTCACTGGCTGAGTCAAACTGACTCTATCCTGCTCCTCAAGTTGAGCTCCAGTCCTTAGAATTGTTATATCCACATGTTTCAGCTGGCTAGCAGTCTTACCAATTAGGTTCTCATAAAACTGAATAACCTCATTTCTAATGTCAGTTTGCTCCGTCAGAATCCTACCATTCGAATCCTCCAGTTTATATATGCCAGTTATTTTATTTTTCCCTTTAATAGTAGCATGGAAATAGGTAGTGTTCCCGTCTCCATACTTCATCCACTCAATCTTTGTCTTTTGATGCAGTATTTTTTCTTCCATCTCAGTGGCTTGCATCAGCTGAATGGTGCAATTCTGAACCTCCCTAGCATACTGCACATTAAACCTGTCAGTTGCTAGCTTATGTTGAGCTTGCTCCAGATTTTGTCTATACTCCCCAATGTTGTTAACATGAGCAATAGTCTGTTTATTCATCTCTTTCATAAATTTTTGTGTATTCTTCAGCTTTTTCCAAAGGATATGCATACTGCTACCAGCCTCTTCCTTGTTCCATGTCTGAGCAGTACGGCCTAAAAAGTCTGCTCTCTCAGTCACGCAATTAAGGAACTTGAAACTTCTACTGCTCTTCTTGTTTACTTTGTATCCCATTCTATGCACATACAGAGGGTTGTGATCTGATATATGTGCTGAAGGTATATCTATCTCGCACTGAGGAAAGGTGAGGTACCATTCTTTATTACATAGAACATGGTCAATACGGGAGTAGATAATGCAGTTGTGTGCTTATTTGTCCATTTAAAGAAATTTCCTTTAGTGGCATGTTCAAACAGTCCATCAATTTCCATCATTTCTAGCATATCCTTCACCTCAATTTCCTGAACAGGATGGCCTCCTATTCTACCATCAATGTGGAGTACATTATTGAAGTCTCCCAAAGTGATCCAAGGTCCCTGCATATTTCTAGCCAGTAACTTGATATCTTCCCAAAGCTTCCTTCTATGTATCAGCTGATTTTGGGCATATATCACAGTAATCCAATGCTTTTGGTCTCCCTGCCTATCAAAGACCTCACAGTGTATAAGCTGATCAGTGGAATATATTTTTGTTATTTGCATTGAGCTCTCCTCCCACATGACCCAGATCCTGCCATTGTGATGTTCACTGTAATTATCCATCCACTTCCATTTATTTCCAAATCTTTTTCTTATGTCATCAGCCTTGGTTTTCTTCACTCGAGTTTCAAGCAATGCTGCACATCTGATGTGTAACTTATTTATATGAGCTGCAAATTCTACATGCCTCGCTCTTTTATTCAATCCCCGTACACTCCAAACTATCATGCTGGACTATCTGGTGAGACACTTGAACCTTCCATTTCAAGAGCCCCAAAAATATTATTCATAGGTACTGCACCACTATGTCCAATGTTCCCCCCACTTCTGGTTGCCTTGTTCTTACTGGATGCCATAACTTTGTGCCATGGTTCATCTAGAGGCATACTCAGTGGCTGTATAACTGGGTCCTCTAGTGTAGGTTGCTGCTCCCCCTCCGGCTGAATTTCAAGCTCCTTGGTCGTTTTCACTGCCCACACTTTTTGTTGTATTGGTGGCTTTTTGTCCTTGCAAAGATGTCCCACTTTGTTGCATTTTTGGCAATACAACGGTTCCCATTCATACTCCACATCCTGACTCAATTTTCTTCCACCGGGATCCCTAATGTTTATCTTTCTTTTGAGAACCTTGGTCACATCCACCTCAACTAAGACTCTAGCATAGGAGACCCGTAATTTTCTGACCATGCACTCATCTGTCATTAAAGGTTTTCCTACGGCACTAGCGATTTTCCCAATACTGGATTCCCCCCAAAAAGCCAAAGGAAGGTTAGGGAAAATCACCCAGATAGGTAGTACCCGAAGCATATCCTCCTCAAGTGTGAAATCTGGTGTCCATTCGTGTAGGAACATAGGTTTCCTATAAATCGTATATGGCCCTCTCATCAACAATGCATCCCTGTCTTCGTTGGACACGAATCTGATTAGGAAATAACCTTCCTCATTATAAAACAGCTCTGGTAGTGATATGAAATTCCACACATTACTCATGAATTTCTTAACAGCATTTGTAACACCCCAAATTCTACCCGAAAATATCATGCGAGAAATCAGAGTATTTTAAAAACTATCAACAAGCATTTGGGATATCACATTTACTTCATATAACAACTCATAAACAGATACATAGCACTTTAATCTCAGAGAAGCACAAAACAACTTATAACAGCTCTTAGACAAACCAACTTCATTTTAATATGCAGCGGAATCATAACATTCGACTTTATAAACAAATCATCTTATTTAATCGGAAACAACTTCAAACATCATAATACTTCTCATTATCCAATATGGAACTCAACAACTCAAACATGAACAACATAGAAACAACAATATAGACAACCCCCGAGTGCTACGTATCAGAGCGACACACCAACCGGACACGATGAAGCTACAAACTTCCACAACTATACTTGAGTACCTGCCCATTTCCCATGGTAGGGGAAACATCAGCAGAAGGGGTGAGATATCAAACAGTATAAAGGAAAGTATGATAATAGATATAGCAAGATAATATCATACACAATTCACCACTTCTCAATATAAACAATTTGCATCACAACAACAACATGGATCATATATTCCAACTTATACACATATATCATTAATACATATATATTCACAGTCTCATCATATATGTTTCATTCACGTACATCATATCTACAACACATCAACAATCCATATCAAATGAATTCAACTTCACAAACTATGCATCCACACATCATAACAATGAATCGAATGCAACTCGGTATACAAACTCGAATGCGACTCAAACTATGCATATGCATGTGGTACCAATCGGAGCTTCATCCCCCGTCACCAATTGCCATTTGGCCCGTCATGTTTGCCATAGTTTTCAGGCCGTCATGTTTGCCATAGTTTTCAGGTCGTCACAGAGTATGAATATGGAATGTAACTCGACAAACAAGACAACACAACATACTCATGAAAATCACATATCGTCACGAGGCATAAGCCTATATCACAATCACATTACCATTTATTCGAGGTAATTCACGTCACTATAATATTTCATCTTCACTTAGTCACAAAATCATCCTCACAAATATATACAACATCACGTATTCACAAAATCGTCACAAATATACAATTCCCATATCATCAAGATCATTATAATTATCATCATGTTTCGGCACATCGGCACAATTACTCAATTTCACATATTAACACAGTCATCACAATTATCATCATAATCTACTAAACTAACGACAATTAGCTAGGATTCATACCATAAGGTTAATCACATAACAATGCACAATAATAATCATATTGGCAATCACAACATTACTCGCAACAAAGACATCCAAGCCGAAATCACAATTTTTGGTCAATTCTCAAAATAATCTCAATATGCCAATATGTCAAGTAAATCAAATCCACTTTTAATCATCAACTAAATCAAGTAGAAACAATGTTAATTATCAAAACAACATCATTGGCATAACAATATATTATTCTCAACTTGAATATTCAACCAAAACACAATTACGGTCAATTTCTCAAAATAATCTCAATATGCCAATATGTCAAGTAAATCAAATCGACTTTTAATCATCAACTAAATCAAGTAGAAATAATGTTAATTATTAAAACAACATCATTGGCATAACAATATATTATTCTCAACTTGAATATTCAACCAAAACACAATTACGGTCAATTTCTCAAAATACCGTAATTTACCGATAAACCGAATAATTGGTTCAAGTCCAAGTATATTCCAATCACATAGACTTATTGGAATTAATTCAACTAATAATTTAATTATCCAATTAATAATCGAACTATATTAATTTCAATTCAACTATTATATTTCTATTCCATTATTTTCCAATTCTACAACCAAAACTCATTATTTTCACTATCAATGGTTTAGCCACAACAAACACAACATTCTAATACACATAGATTATCAATTGCACACAACTTATCACATTTATATCATCACATTCCAACAAATCATCAAATACCCAAAATTGCAACATAGAAGAACATGGATATCAAAGTATAAAATCAAACCCACCATAACATACTATCATACAACCCTTTAGCATGAAAGAACCCCACCCTTACCTTGGCAAATATGGACTCTTTCACCATAGCTCTAAGCTTTTCTCCAAAATAAATCCTTCAAACATAATTTGGAGACACACCTAAAAACCAGTTCGGAAATCAGCTTATCAGACAAACTTAAAACCCTCAAAATCAAAATCGCTCCGGTCAGAACTTACCTCTATGAGTCAGGAACATTGTGTCAAAACCATGCGACGATCCAACGGTTGGATTGAGAGATTCATCCGTTTTGCTAAGGTGACTCAATGCTGAAACTTGCTGCGAAAATGAGGTTTCTTCTAGCTTTTCTCTTCCATCATTGTTCTCTTCCCTTTTTGCCTCTTTTCTCTTCTTCCTATCTTTTCCCCCAAATGAAATAGTAACTTCTAAAACCCTAACCTTCTCTTACTATCTCACTTTATGTCAATTGGGCTTAACCCACCAATCCATCCATTATGTTTCTATCACTTAGGCCCATTTAGTTATATCTCTCTAATAACTCAATTAAGCCAAATAACACAAACACACACTCATAATTAAATACTCAAATAATTATTATATCACATAATAACTAAATAAATAAAGAATTATTAAAAATGCCAAACAATATAATTACTAAAATAATAGCGAATAAAATGGGGGTGTTACATCATTCATTGATAAATTCTCCCCTAGCACATACATCACTAGGGCATTTTCCCAATAAACCAATTCAGACGCAATATCATTCTCACACAGTATAACTTCTATTTCTCCATCTATGATAGAAAGGGGGTATACGTAATCTCTATACCATTAGAAGCCAGACGATTACCTCGAATGATATCAACCCACGGACGAGGAGATTCCTTCCCCTCTGTATGCTCTTGCTTCTGCTCCTCAACAATAGTTTCCAATACTGTTCCCAAAGGTGTTTCCGCAATTGGACTTTTCCCTTTGATAGCACTGCTTGAACTTGCTGCATTCAATCGTTGACTTAGGTTCCCCAATTGAGCGTTAGACAATGGCGTTCTCACTAGCGTCATTGCCGGAGGTGTAGTAGTCACCACTTTTTTTGGCCGACCACGTCCACGTCCCATTTGCCCTAGCAACGACTTAAGGTTCAACTTGTTGAATCTCCCCAAATTGGTCAAAGACCAACTTAGTACAAGATTCGATGCTGAACCACCGTTGCCTAATCGTAAAAGAAGCCGCTCTCAGTCACCGGAAATCGCGCCGGAAATCGCCAGAGAGAGAGCTCCTCCAATTTTAGTTAGAGAAATGGTATTTTAGTTAGACAATTGTTTATTATTAATATTATTATTAAATTTTATAGGTAATGTACATTTTTTAATATGATGAATATTTTACCATCATTCATAAATATGATTTTTAAAAATATTATCTTAAGACTCATTTATTTTTAAATTGAATGAGGTATAATTTTTTGTTATTAATATTAGGATTTATGTTTGTATATATGGCTTAACATTATAATCACATGTTAATGTATAATACAAAATATGTGCAAGTCTATCTTGAAATTACGTCTTTTAAGAATTATGTTTTAATAAAGATATTAAAAATTGACCCTCAAATATTAATAATGATAATAATAAAAAATTAAATTATCAATAAATATATTTAATAAAATAAAAATTAACTTAAACAAATTTAAGGCCGGCTAAAATGACAATTAGAGTTATATATGTTAATATTTGCTTAATGAAAATCCTTACTTTTATATTTTGGTTTAAATGGTCTTTGTGCTTGCTTTTATTAAGATTAGTTAAATATTCTTCGTAGTTTTTTAAAAATTTAGTTTATAAATACATAAATTCTAACAAAAAATCCTATATTTATAGAAATTTTATATGTCCAATAAATTTTATATGCTCCATAAATTTTATAAGTACGACTAATTAAAACAAAGGGCAAGAGATATTCGTGATATTTGTGGTTCAAATAATAACCCAACAAATTGAATAATCTCATTCCCACACCCAAGAACAATTTCCGACACTATTCCCAAATTGTAAATTATTATTTTTCTATAGTTCTATAGGAATAATCAATCTATCACAACAACATTCATAAATAACTTTTTTTAGTTAGTTTTTTTTTTCCGTCCTTCCATTCTTTGATATTTGCATCTATCCTTGTCTTCACCTTTTTCTCAAATACTTTCTTCATTCATTCCTTATTATAAGCAAAATTCCAATTTTTAGATATATTAAATAATTAATGTATCTAGACTACATATAGTCCTAATATATTTAATGTATCTAAAAAGTGAAAATTTGCTTATAATAAGGAATGAAGGGAGTACAGAATATGATTCGGTTTGAAGAATG
Source organism: Vicia villosa (assembly GCF_029867415.1). NCBI lineage: Eukaryota > Viridiplantae > Streptophyta > Magnoliopsida > Fabales > Fabaceae > Vicia > Vicia villosa. The sequence goes on from NW_026705696.1 coordinate 388,118, forward strand.
TACAAAATAAATTAATATAATCAACTTCATTTTAATTTTCAATAACTATGACACATATCCAATAAAATATTATGGAAAACATAACATATCAAGAGTTAAACACAAAACAAAATAATTTTAAAAAAAATAAAATTTATGAAGTTATCAAAATAATTATAAAAAAAAACAGCAAACAAAAACAATTTGAGAAGTGGAAACAATTTCACAATTGAAAACGAATCAATTCTAAGAAGAATAAAACAAAATCATACTGTAATTTACCCATTAACAAAAAAAATGGGGTTTTGATAAAGATAGATAACTGTAAGGTTGAAAAATTAAAAAAAAAAATCCTTTTTGATTCAAAACTTAGGGGAAATCTATGAACGGGAGATGCAGGATTTAATCTTCCACAAATCCTTTGAGTTGTTAATGTCCTTCACAACTTCAATCGATTGCGCCATTGATGTTTTCAAAGACCTATTATAAAAACTTCATTATAGAAATGATAAAAACGGGATTACGAAAAATCATGGAAAGCAAAAAATTTAACCTACAAAAAAACGGGATTGAATGAAGATTGAGGGAGTGGAAGAGAAAGACAATATTTGGTTGATAAACATGGAAAAATCATATATAATAAAAATTGATAGAGAAAGATGTGGTTTTTTTATTGGAAGAATAAAAATGGATATGGGAAGTTGTGATTGTGTGATTTTGAAAATTGTATATTCCAATTCAAAACTAATGCATGAATCGTGTAGGGAATTAAAGAGTCTATTCCAATTCCTACCATATTCCAATTTTTAATTGTGCATTAGTGGAGCAATGAATTATTGACGAAATTAAAGGAAATTTAGCAATGAATTAGTTTGCCAATTAAAGGAAATTAACGATTAAAAAAAAATAATCTAACAAAATGTGATGTGATGACACATCAGCAGAATTAATTGTCAAATGAATGAGGTTAAAATAAACCGTTGATTAGTCTTTTTTATCCTTGGAATTAGAAAAGTTTTAACATATTAGCAAAAGGCTAAACGTGGAATTTCCGTGTACTTCATTTTTAATAGATAGATAGATAATAGATAGATTACTACATAAAAGTCACAAAATTTGTTAAACTAGCAAATTTTGGTCTTTTTGAAGATTTCTGTGTGTAACTACATAAAAGTGACGAATTTCGTCAAACTTATAAAATTTGGTCATTTTGAAGATTTTTGTGTGCAATACTACCTAAAATTCACGAAGTTCGTTAAATTTGCAAACTTTGATATTTTGGAAGATTTTTGGGTGCTATACGATATAAAATACACGAAGTTCGTTAAACTTGCATACATTGGTATTTTGAAGGATTTTCGTGTGCTATACTACATAAAAGTCACGAAGTTCATCAAACTTGCAAAATTTGGTCTTTTTGAAGATTTTTGTGTCCTATACCACATTAAATTCATGAAGTTTGTTAAACTTACAAAATTTGGTCTTCTTGAAGAATTTCGTGCGCTATACTACATAAAAGTATCGAAGTTCGTTAATCTTGCAAAATTTGGTATTTTTCAAGATTTTTGTGTGCTAATTCACGAAGTTCATTAAATTTGTAAACTTTGGTATTTTGCAAGATTTTCGTGTGCTATACTACATAAAAGTCATGAAGTTCTTCAAACTTTCTTAAATTTGATCTTTTTGAAGAATTTTGATTGCTATAGTACATAAAATTAACGAAGTTCATTAAATTTGCTAACTTAGGTATTTTGGAAGATTTTGTGTGCTATACTACATAAAACGAAGTTCGTTAAATTAGCATACATTGCTATTTTGGAAGAATTTCGTGTGCTATACTACATAAAGGTCAGAAAGCTTCTCAAACTTGCAAATTTTGATCGTTTTGAAGATTTTTGTGTGCTATACTACATAAAAGTGACGAAGCTCGTTAAACTTGCAAATTTTTGTCTTTATGAATATTTTTTTGTGCTATACTACATAAAGTTCACGAAGTTCGTTAAATTTGTAAACTTTTATATTTGGAAGATTTTTGGATGTTGTAATACATAAAATACACGAAGTTTGTTAAACTTCCAGATTTTGGTCTTTTTAAAGATTTTTGTATGTTATACTACATAAAAGTCAAGAAGCTCGTTAAACTTGCAAATTTTGGTCTTTTTGAAGATTATTTTGTGCTATACTACATAAAATTCACAAAGTTCAATAAATTTGCCAACTTTGGTATTTTGAAAGATTTTCGAGGACTATACTACTTAAAATACACGATTTTCGTTAAACTTGCTTACATAGATATTACTACATAAAAGTCACGATATTAGTTAAACTAGCAAATTTTGGTCTTTTTGAAGATTTCCATGTGTTTTACTACATAAAAGTCACGAAGTTCATCAAACTTATAAAATTTGGTCATTTTGAAGATTTTTGTGTGCTGTATTACCTAAAATTCATGAAGTTCGTTAAATTTGAAAACTTTGATATTTTGGAAGATTTTTGGGTGCTATACTACATAAAAGTAACGAAGCTCATTAAACTTGCAAATTTTTGACTTTTTGAATATTTTTTGTGCTATACTACATAAAGTTCACGAAGTTCGTTAAATTTGCAAACTTTTATATTTTGGAAGATTTTTGGACGTTGTAATACATAAAATACACAAAGTTTTTTAAACTTGCAAATTTTGGTCTTTTTAAAGATTTTTGTGTATTATACTACGTAAAAGTCAAGAAGATCGTTAAACTTGCAAATTTTGGTCTATTTGAAGATTATTGTGTGTTATACTACATAAAATTCACAAAGTTCGTTAAATTTGCAAACTTTGGTATTTTGGAAGATTTTCGAGGGCTATACTACTTAAAATACACGTTTTTCGTTAAACTTGCTTACATAGATATTACTACATAAAAGTCACGATATTAGTTAAACTAGCAAATTTTGGTCTTTTTGAAGATTTCCGTGTGTTTTACTACATAAAAGTCACGAAGTTCATCAAACTTATAAAATTTGGTCATTTTGAAGATTTTTGTGTGCTATACTACCTAAAATTCATGAAGTTTGTTAAATTTGAAAACTTTGATATTTTGGAAGATTTTTGGGTGCTATACAACTTAAAATACAAGAAGTTCGTTAAACTTGCATACATTGGTATTTTGAAAGATTTCCGTGTGTTATACTACATAAAGGTCACGAAGTTCATCAAACTTGCAAAATTTGATCTTTTTGAAGATTTTTGGGTCCTATACTACATAAAATTCATGAAGTTCGTTAAACTTGCAAAATTTGATATTTTTGAAGATTTTTTTGTGCTAATTCTTGAAGTTCATTAAATTTGTAAGCTTTGGTATTTTGCAAGATTTTTGTGTGCTATACTACATAAAAGTTATGAGGTTCGTCAAACTTGCATAAATTTAGTCTTTTTAAAGAATTCTGTATGCTATATTACATAAAATTAACGAAGTTCGTTAAATTTACAAACTTAGGTATTTTGGAAGATTTCCGTGTGCTATACTACATAAAATACACAAAGTTCGTTAAACTAGCATACATTGATATTTTGGAAGATTTTAGTGTCTTATTCTACAAAAAGTCGCAAAATTCGTTAAACTTGTAAACTTGGGTCTTTTAAATTATTTTTGTGTGTTATGCTACATAAAAGTCACGATGCTCATCTGTCATACCCCGAAATTTGCCCTATCATTTTTAAAGACAAAAATCTTCAAGTGCGAAAATAATTGAATAGGACATCCTAAGCTTCCCAACAAATTCAAAATTAATATTCTCAAATAATGGAAATTGAGAAAATTATGGCTAGTAAAAGTTGGGAAATTTTGAATCAATACATAAAGTTCAAATTGAGCAAATTCATTATTGGGCCGCAATTTTAATCCAATCACCCCTTAAAGTGTTTTATTTCAATTGTTTTGATTTATTCATTTAAATAATTCAAAATAAGGAAAATAAAATAAATTAAGCTCTTAGTGAGGTCCAAACCCATTTTCTTTTTAACCTAAAATTTTCTTATAAATAACTAACAACCCTTATTTTTAACCAATCACCAACCATTCACCTCTACCAAATTCTCCATTCCCATACACTAACAATCAACAACTCTCATGATTTTACACCCATCCACAAAAAACCCTTTACCATCGTTTCTGACTGTTACGAATAATCTTCCGTCACTATAATTCCGGTTGCAGCAGGGTGATAAATTTTCCAGCATATCAGCTGAATTCTGAAACTACTGTTTCGATTTGCTCTGAATTTTGTCCAGAAGCTCAGAAAAAAATTGAGGAGTTCGACGCTCAAAATCGCAAATTCCTCGTTTTTCTATTTTATTTGATTTAATTTCTATTTTCATATTTTCAAAAAAATCTCAAAAAATTTGTAGCTTCGTTATCTTATTTTATTTGATTTATAATCAGGTTTTTATAATTTTTTGATTTTGTTTTGATCACTTTTCTATTTTTCCATTTATTTTCTTAAATGTAACATTTCAGTGGTTTATGAACAGGTTTCCTGTGGATTGACCAAGTGGAAGGAGCTTTATCCCTTGACCTCAAGGGATACACAAGTGTTTTTTTTTGTCAAAAGCCTTTTGGCTTTTGGCCAAATCAAGGTTATTCGTATTTGGCCAAAAACCTTTTGGTTTTTGACCAAATCAAGGTTATTCGTAATTTTGGCCACAATTTAATTTTTTAAACCCCAATTCTTTTTTTATTTTATATTATTATTATTATACTATTATTATCATATTCTTATTATTATCATTTTTTTTCAGATACTTCCTTTGGCCAAAGAAGAGCAGGTGTAAATCTTATCTCCCATTTGCTACTTTCCCTTGTAACCTTGGTAAAATCTCAATTTTCTCCATAAACCCTGTTTTCCTAGGTAAACATAAAAATTTTAGGTTTTAATTTTAGGTTTAATTATTTTTTAGGCTAACTATATTAATTAATTTTAGGCTTATAATTAATTTAGAATTAGGTTTAGCCTTAACCCAAAGACCATAAAAAACCCTAAAATGTATAATAGGTAAGTGTTGTCCATTAACAGTAGTCTAGGTTAACCCTTAGGTTTTACCCACTAGGTTTTCTCCCTCAGGTGAATGTTGTCAAATAGGGTTAGAGTTTCTCATTCGCGTTATTTTAGGCTAATTAATTAAATTTTAGGTTTATTAATTTTTAACCTCATTTTTTATTTTTAAGCTAATAATTATTTTTAGGTTAATTAATTTAATTTTAGGTTTATTAATTTTTAACCTTGTTTTATTTTTATATTATAATTTATTTAGCCTTAAACTAATTTTAGGTTAGCCTTTAAGGTTTAGGTTTATCTTCTTTTTGTCTTCAAACCTTGAATTTCTTTGCGATTCTTCTTCTCATCTCATACTCCGTTGATTGTCGCATGCGTGTTTAAATTTTTATTTAATTTCTTATTTAAAATTCTAGAAATCATGTATAGGTCGCAAAGGTTTTTTTTTAATAGTTTAGGGTTTTTATTTTTGCGCTCAATTCTTCCTCTTTTATTGTAACTTCCCAAAAGCCTTGTAATAGCTTAGGTTTATTTTCTGCATTTATTTTCTGCCTTTTCCCCCCGTTTTTTTGGTATTGTAACCCCCCTCCTCGAAGCCTTGTAATAGCGTAGGATTTAATTTCCGCACTTTAAATTTCTGTATGATATTAACTGCGTGGTTAGTAATTTAGGGAGTGACAACATTTAATTGAATTTAGATCACTAAACTGCAAGATAAATATCTGAATCTAACCCACATGATTGTTGCACCCACACACCTTTAAGGTAATTCCTTTTATGCTTCATATGAATAAAATCATCATAAAAAGATCATAGTCACTTCAAGTTGCCTACGATAAATGATCTTGTCCCTCGGTTAAATGATGATAGTCCTTTTCGATTGCTAAGGTATCCTTACTTGTTGCCTTAAATGACTACTCTCACCCTTTCCTAAAGACTTCATGCCCTTCTTATGGTATGGTTAGACTTATGGCAAACGATGACCCTCGATGACCCGATTACATCCAATGAAAGGACTTCCCACTAACTAATGGTGCGGATAGTCTCTTTCCCTCAAAGACTTAAAGAACAAGAAAGACATTAAGCTTAGGGTAGGTAGTTCTTAGTTGCTTGCTCAAACATTCAAAAATAATTTTCACACCTCTTTTCAAATTACTTTCAAAAAGGCTACACTTATTTACAAGTTAAAGTCCTTATTCAAATCTTTTACTATACACACACTACACTTTTTCAAACGATTCAAACAATTCAAAAGTGAGCTAAGCAATTAAGAGCCCATGGATAACCATGGATAAAAGGATGCTTACACCTTCCCTTTGTATAACCTATCCCCCGAACTCAAAATCTTTTTAAAAGGTCTTTTCCTCTACTTTTAGCCTTTCTATATTGGATAAAATAAAAGTCAGTGGCGACTCTTGCTATCCGTAACATTTCAAAAAGTCAGTTCTCCCACCGTATTACAGAACTGACGACTCTGCTGGGGACTTTTATAAAAGAGGGGTTACCTTAGAGCTAGGATCACTTTAATTTCTTGACTTGTTTGATTTATATTTCAAGGGTTGTTTGGGTATTTTCTTGTGTGAAAGATCCTACACCCGGATCTAGTGTACCTTAGGTATATGGCATGAGACCAAGGAGACTGTACGGCATATACCGCTATGGTTGATATGGTAGTCATCGTTAGTGTGACGCTTTGGTTTGTCCTGATGTTCCTTGGGATCCGGCCTGGGGAAACATTTGGCTGTCGCACGGTGTCATTAAGCACTAATTTGCCCCTATAACCCTAGTTGAACTTGACGTTGGCCTATTAGAAAGTAGTAAGATGGTTGGCTTTGGTTCTGACTGAAGTTGGTTGATACTCGATGCTACACTCATATGGACTGGACTTTCAGGATGTTTTCGGTCAGCGATTCGATTGCTGAACTGAAATAATGCATTCGAGAAAGGTCAATGATATGAGCTCCCTAGAACCCGATCTTTATATAGGACAGGTTGAACCAACTAAACTTCAGTGGGGAGGGTACTTACCTATGGACTTCATGCAAGCCTCTAAACCTAAGAACACTTGTGTGACTTGTTTGTGTTTGCTACTAACCTTTGTTTTCCTCGCAGGTTTCGTTTGTAGGATTTGTTTGTCCTTATTATCTTACGACATACCTGATGCATTGCATTCGCATAACATCATGACATCATAACATAGCATGATTAACTAACCCTTTCAAGGATCTTAGGAATTTGGGGCGCACAATTGCAGGTGCTAATTATCAAGGATTGAATTCCTATCAAAGGGCAAGTGGATTTATTTTCCTCTGGTCATATGCCTTTAGAATCAAAGACTCTATACCTATCAAGGGGCAAGATAATTTATTTCTTGAGCCATACGCCTTCCAATTCAGAAGAACAGGTATTGCGAATCAGAGGCGATGACCCACTCGATATGGTGAGCTTGATTCTCAAAGAAGGACGTTCAAGGACGAAAGCCAAGATTCTTCAGACGAAGCTGTGATTGATTCAATGTCTAAATGTCGCAAACTAAATTTCCTAAAGATCATTGAAAACATTGCATTTGCATTCTTAACATCGCATAACAGGTTTCCATAACAAGTCTCTCATCTTCTCTCGTTTATTTCAGCACAAATGAATCTCGAGCAATCAGTCAGAAATTTTCAGGCTCAGATTGCCCAGTTCCAAACCTTGATTCTGAATTTATCCAAGGGGAAAGACGAGCTAAGAACCTTGTTAACCAAGAAGCAGAAAGATCAGCGTAGGCAACAGGGTGGCCAACGTACTTGGAAATCCAAACCCAAAAGGTCATTGGCTCCACGGCACATGCCATTGTCTCAAGCTTTGAAACACGTGCTCAATTGGAGTCTGATAACTCTACTGCCTTCATACTCTGCTCCAGCAAATCCCACTCCCGGATACAAGCATAATGCAAGATGTGCTTATCATTCGAACAGTCCTGATCATAATACAAAGGATTGTAGACCATTGAAGCATATGATTCCAAATTTAATTGATAACAAAATCACTGATTTAAACTCACCTGAGGAGCCTCATATGACTGATGTTGCGCACAACCAAAAAGGTCGTAATAAACGCAACCAATTTGTTGGGGCAGTTCTGATCTTTACACTGGCACTACAATAACGACGAAAGCCAGACGTACCTAAGCGTCGATTCACCAAGATCAATATGTCACTGGATCAAGCATTACAACATCTGTGGAAGATCGAATTGATTACTCTGAGGGACCCTCATAAGAATCCTAACACCTCCGCTCTTGGCTATCAACCCAATGCGAGGTGCGCATACCATTCCAACATTCCTGGACAGGACACTAAAAATTGTTGAACATTGAAGAATAAGAGTCAAGATTTGATCGATGATTGGGAAATGAAATTCAACCTTCCTAAGACCCCTATGGTGATCACCGCTCCCACGCCTAGTCATGACAAGACTGATTAATGTCTACAAGGATGGGCTATTGAATCATTAGTCTTACTTTCACTTGTAATTTCGATTTTATTTGTTTAAATATTCGACTTATGATACACATTATTTGTTTTAATAATCATCATTAGTGCATTGCATATGTTCGCCTTGAATAAATCATTTCGCTCACTCATTTAAACTGTGTAATTACTTTGTTTTGTGATATTCAACTCCTGCTAAGTTGTAAGCCTTTTGAGGGAGGATGACGAAAATGATACCGCGACCTCATACAGTATGCTTTTGAACGGACTATGCTGACGATGTACAGACATTGATTCAATTCCTAAACAATGGAGATATAAGGATGTTAATCCCTCGTCAACCCCTTTGATCCTAAGAAGTAGAAGTTTTCTTTCTCGTACAGATTAAAACCTTAATCATAACCTGGGGCAGGGTAGTTACTAAGTTAACTCAATTATACTAGCCATTATTTACACAAATAATGATGGGTTCCCGCAACCATTAAGTCAGGCAATCAAAACCCATCAAAAATAGAAAAAATTGTTAAGTCAAAACCTATGAAGGAGACTTATCAAAATTGAAACATCCCGTTGACTGTAATCTCAAAATAAACAGTCCAGGCAAAAGTTAGGGATAACAAAATCAAGGTCAAAAAGAGGGTGCTAAAAATCCTCGACAAAAGAAGATATTACAAAAAGAAAATATTACAAAAAGGGATGACCGCCTGTCCAAATAAACTTCCAGTACTTTAACCATCATCAAATGTCAATGTTACGGCTTCAAGACCTGCTAGAACTTAAATGCAAAGTTAACTGAGCATAGGATCGAAGAACACCACGAAGATTGGGATGGGTACAAATAAACTTTGAGCCATTATCCTTTGTTTCTTAAACCGTGTACCAAGCCACGTTACAACCCTTGAAAGTCCTAACTGAAGCATGGTTAGTTCGAAAGCATACTGTCACTAAAAAGGTATCCTGACTCCTTAAGGTTTACCACAAATGCTGAGTTGATATTTCGTTTTTACAAACATTACGTTTTTATAAACATCACGCTTTTACATCTCCTGTTTTAATGTTTTTCAAAAAAAAACAAGAAATACATATGCATTGCATCTCAAGAATTCATTATTAAACATAGTTTGCTACATAATTTCAAATTTTAGCATCAGGAAGAATTTGCACAGGGTACAACTAATGACCAAAAGTTATCTTGACAGACGAAATCAATTCAGAAGCAACGTCTCCTACGTATACAAGGGGCATGACACAGTTTATCTAGTCGACCTGGGGCAGTCAGGTCAAGATTGCGAGAATCTCTCAAGAATGCCAAACAATCAGGGGCATGCATCCAAGTGGGTCTGAAGCTACTTCCCAATCGACATAGGGCATTGTCCTAAGTCTATGATTACTGGGGGCATGTCATCCATAATATATCCCAGAAGGTCCTCACAAGGAGAATCTCTCCAGGGTCCTTACTAGCCGGGGCAAGGCTATGCAAGACCCGTTTGACACTTCGATCAATACTCATTGGTGTGTCTCAATCAATACAAGTCCAGGAATGACAGTTACTATAACCACTAAGGGCAAGGTTCAAGGCACCCATGTCTTCCCCTGGAGCCGGTTTCACAAGATCATATCCCCACAGGGTATTTGTAACGCCCCAATTCTACCCAAAGCATTTAGGCAAGAAAATATCAGAGTATTAAAATTTCATACAACACAATTAGGATGTTACACTAAGTAACCCAACAAACACCTAGAAAACAAACGGACATCAGCGATGCCAAAAGCATACAACACCTGCCAATAAAACGATACATAACACACGGAAGATATGAACATATATATATATACATATAGCTCTCGCTCTCAAAGAGGATTTTTCCAAAATAAAGCGTTTACTATACACATCAGCACATCATCACATATACATGTTCAAAGAGTCATATACAAATAAATAACAACAGACTCCCGACTACCCGGTGTTACGTATCAGAGCGACCGACAATACCAACTGGGGAACTACCTCTTCCAAAAGACTCCCAAAGCGGCTAATCTGCAGGATGCCACTCAAGCATCAAATCAGCAGAAGGGTGAGAATATAATTCATAATGAAAGCATGACAATTATAGTAATGCCAACAAGTATCATCAATAATCATACAACAAAGTAATCCACTAAGTCAACCACAATCAATATATAAGTAATGCGACACATGAATGGTAACATAAATTATAAAGACTGACGATGATGAATGAGACTCGACTATGCATATGCATGTGGTACCAAATCCGGAGTAAAACTCCTCCTTGTCATTATGACAAATACACCTGCCGAGCATTATGCTGGGACTTTATTCCACTCAGGAAGCCCGCAGGCTGTCGTCATCGAGCACGCAGCTCCCACTGATGACCTCTTGCCACTCAGGCTAATATACCGTTACCGAGCATTAAGCTCCTACTGGTAACCATGCCTGCAGGCCATCTGTTAACAGCATTCCGCCATTAACGTATTGAAATGTTATGCTGTATAAATATATGACTCTATTACACGACAACAACATCATCAACAATATAACACGATCATACACTCACGTTACATCGTTTATATTCTATCCAAAAGGATACATCACCAATTAATAACATTGTTATCAATTACATCACACCATAATTACCACACAGGCATTAATAAGCACACAGCACACATTCACCGTTAAAACATACTGGCCACATCGGCATAAATGATCGCATAATTGCATCACCTCAAATTAATATTGGACATTGGCCCACAACTCCATCAATACATCATCAACAAGTTGTAATAACAACAATTCAACAATGATAATACATCATTCTTATAACAACAATGACTTGCCATAAGGCCACACATCATGTTAATAACAAACAACCAAACATCGTCACATATCAAGAATGAACATTCATTAATACATAACACATATGAACATGATCTCATGTTATCGACAATTAATCACATACCTCGTATCAATACGATAACGTTCACACAACACATCATCATGATTTATCATGCACTAGTTCACAAAACCATTTATGAAAATCAACCAACCACTACTACATCCTACATCATTAACAATTACCACCAAGCATTAAGCTCCTACTGGTAACCATGCCTGCAGGCCATCTGTTAACAGCATTCCGCCATTAACGTATTGAAATGTTATGCTGTATAAATATATGACTCTATTACACGACAACAACATCATCAACAATATAACACGATCATACACTCACGTTACATCGTTTATATTCTATCCAAAAGGATACATCACCAATTAATAACATCGTTATCAATTACATCACACCATAATTACCACACAGGCATTAATAAGCACACAGCACACATTCACCGTTAAAACATACTGGCCACATCGGCATAAATGATCGCATAATTGCATCACCTCAAATTAATATTGGACATTGGCCCACAACTCCATCAATACATCATCAACAAGTTGTAATAACAACAATTCAACAATGATAATACATCATTCTTATAACAACAATGACTTGCCATAAGGCCACACATCATGTTAATAACAAACAACCAAACATCGTCACATATCAAGAATGAACATTCATTAATACATAACACATATGAACATGATCTCATGTTATCGACAATTAATCACATACCTCGTATCAATACGATAACGTTCACACAACACATCATCATGATTTATCATGCACTAGTTCACAAAACCATTTATGAAAATCAACCAACCACTACTACATCCTACATCATTAACAATTACCACCAAGCACTATGATTATTTACCAATCATATCGCACATATAAACAATTATGTGTTTTCATCAACAACCCTCATAACCAATTAATAACAAGCTAACCAAGCCTATACTATCATATAGAACATCCAACTAGCTTCCTAACACTTCGAACGGCGTACGAAACGGAGCTACGGATCAAAGTTACAAGGTTCCAAAGTTTGGATAATTAAACATACTACACAACTCATCGCTTGATCCTAATAAAAATAATGGGATACTACATACTATGAATCATTTAATTAGATAATAATATAGTTCATTGCGTTAGCTTTCCAACGCTTCGAACGGCGACAAAATCGGAATTACGGTTCAGGAGTTACGAAGTTTCAAAGTTTTGGAAAAACAGAAAATGCTGTCGTCCGCTTCAGCTCCGCTCAGCGGACCTTCGCAGAGAATTTTCTGCAAAAGAACCTCCGCTCAGCGGACCCACCTCCGCTCAGCGGACCTGCGTAAACCCAGAAAAAACCAGAACGAACCAGAACAGTTTTAACCCTCTTATACCCACCAAAACCACTCCAAAACATCATTATAACACCAATACAACACATACAAACCATAGAAACAACCTAACATCAAATTTTTCATGGTTGATTCATCAATCTATCTCAAAACCTAACATTTTATTCAAACTCAATCAAGCCATGGAAAAGGAAAACAAACATGATCAATCACTATAACACAACAAGGATATCATTTAATCATCATACAATCATTCTCAAACAAACTTAGATCAAACAAAGACCACACAAGAAAATTGTGGAAATTGGAACAAGAAGAACAAGAACAAGAACAAGACTATAAGAATCATACATCCAAGATAAATTAGATTCACCCCCTTACCTTGCTATTGTGACGATCAGCAATCGATTCGGTTGAGAATCCTCCACTTTCTCTTGTTTTTCCCCTTTGCTCTTCTTCTTCCTCTCTTCTCTTTCTTTCTCTTCTCTTTCTTTCCATCCCTTTCCCTTCTCACAATATTTCTTTCTTATAAAGAAAATATCTATCCCGCGGAAATGACCAAAATGCCCCTACGCTCAAATATCGTTCAAACGCCCCAAAATGCGGAATATTACCTTAATGATATTTCTAGTACCAAAAATATGAAAACCTTCAATTAAATATTAGTCCGCCATCCCGAACTAATACCGACTGAAACGACTCCAAAAACGGTAAAATTCCAATAAACGTCACAAACGTCCAAATTAAGCATATACTTATTTTTCCGAGCGTTACAACTCTCCCCCACTTAGAAGATTTCCGTCCTCGGAAATATCCCAAACACAAACGAACTTGGATACGCTCTCGCCTCCGACTAACCAACTATCAAGCCACGAAAGCAACGACACAATCAGCACCAACAACGAATCACTCTCGCTAAAAGCAAAACAACCAAAACACAACAACGACAACGAGATGCAATGCCCATACAATGCACTCTTCGACTAACACCAAAACACAAGAAATAACCAAGACACAACCAACAAGAACAAGATGCAATGCCCACACAATGCACTTGTCAACCAAACCGCAACCATAATGTTACCGTCATCAAAGGCAACACACCTCTAATCCCCCATCCAAGGAATTAGCTACATGTACTCGAACCATCACCATGAAAACGAGACATCATCATAAAAAAGGACATAAAGTTCCAAGACATATACAGCTTCTGAACATCCTCTGCAAAACTAGAATACCAACAACCCGGTCGCACAACATCCAAACAACCATGCCAAGACATAGCAGTCAAACATGTAACCAAAACATCTAGTGGTCTTATCATTCCTACCACGTCCACTGTCCAAAATTTGAACTCTAACAATTCATACACATACGAACCGCGTCATTTCACGCTTCCGATGCGCACTCTGATTTCCCACAACAAACAGATTTACCAATTTCATAACCATCCTCCAGCTCTTTTCTAGTATTCACCAGAAACTCATTGTTCTCTCTTAACATACTCAACCTCTTAATATGCTGTGTCAGCTCGCACACCAGACAAAAGTCTTTGTATTATCCAATCAAAGGCAAAAAGCTAATCCAAACACATCCTTGTTTCACAACACAAGCCCTCATAGATCCTTAAGTGACCAAACCGTCCTCTCAGTCTGACCATCCGTTTGAGGACGATACGCCAAACTCGACGCAACTTTGTACCCAAAGTACTTTGCGAACCTTCTCAAAATTTCAGAAATAAACCTCGGATCTCAATCTAAACAATACCTTTCGAAACACCATGCAAACAAACAAACCAACAAACAATTTTTATCAACATACCACTCGCCAGTACTTCCATCAGTTAATCCATTCTTATCGAATTAACGTGAGCAGATTTCGTCAATATATCCACAATGACCCAAATCGCCTCACAATTACTCGACGTCCTCGGCAAACCAGAAACAAAATCCATAGAAATGCTATTCCACTTCTACTCAGGAATGGATAACAGTTACATGAAACCATACGACTCCTGACAAGTCAAACACAAATAAACAAATCCCTTCATATCCTTCTTCATTACCTTGCCACTAAAAATGACCTTCTCAAATCTTGATATATCTTAGTACGTCAGGATGAATACTCAAATCACTACGACGCACCTCATCCAAAGTCCTCTTTTCAAATCCGAACATTAGGAATACAAACTTGATCATGACATCCCATGACATTGCTCTTATCAATCCGAAGATCACCATCTTTATCTTTGACTAATAAATGTCATCTTATCAACCCATTCAAATCCGATTTCCGACCTTTTTCTAATCTCATCAAGAATACCATAAGTAAGCTTTCACATAAAAGTTCAACACCTGAAGAAGTCGCTTTACACACCCAACTCAAATCCCACAACTGTTTCAACAATCACAATACTCGAATCATCGACATAGACGTATGCAATGGTTTCTCATATTCAACTCGTCCTGATCAAATGAATACTTAAAACTCTTGTAGTCACGTACACACACAAATCTAGATCCGAAAAATTAGTGCCTTTAAATTTCCCAAACAGAAATAACAACTGCCAACTCTAAATTTTGTGACAGATAAATCCTTTCAAAAATCTTAACTTGCATAAAAGCACAAACCACCACTTACCCCTTTCTGCATTTGAACTTCTTGCAAACCCAACAAAGAAACATCTCAAAACGCCACAAATAGTTCTAACAGATCCGGCAAACTCAAAATAGGAGTGATAGTCAACCTCCTCTTAAACCCTTGAACATTCACTTCACTCATCAAAAAACACACACAAGGAAACTTAGCAAACAACTTCTTCTTCCCAACATGGACAAAACAATTATCAAATACTTAGCATGATCATCTTCACACTAATGATACCTATACCTCAATTCAAACTTGCAACACAAACAAGCTCAAACCAATTTGATCCATCAAAATATCAATCCTCGAAAGTGGATACTTTTCCTTAATTGTCACTTTTCTCAATTGTCTAAAATCGACACAAAGCCTCGTAGAACCTTCCTTCTTAACCAACAAAACACGTGCACCCTACGGCGACACACTCGAACGAACAAACCTCTTCTCAGGAAATCCTTAAGTTGACTCCTCAACTATTTCAACTCAAAAGATGGCATCCGATACGGAACCCTCGACACAACAATAGTTCTAGGAACTAAATCCGTCAAAACAGAACTCCAAGACAGAATTCCTCTTTTCGACGATGAATCAATTAAACCTTCAAGAAACACTTATACAAATGCACAACTATCCGCAATTCCCACAATTGCTCTTTCTCAAGAACATCCAAAGTCGTCGACAACATAAACAACATCGTACCACCTTGCACCGACTCATTCACTTCCAATATTATCAAACTAGCCAGATAAGCCTATCACGTCCAATACGATCCCGTCTACTATCAACAAGAGATTAAGGGTGATCAAGTCCTCAATTTGTCAATATGTAGCCGACAATCATAATAGAGTATAAACTATCAATACCAACATTAATAATATTCTTTTCCAACTTTTGCTCATAGCACAGAAGCACTATGATTCCATAATTCACAAATCTCCCAAGATTATCTGAACCAGCTAACACCGACGTCTTGTAGCTACGTACCAAAACACTTCTAACAATATCTCAAAACAAAATTCCTGAGATCCTACTCATCTCTTCATACTCCTAATTCTTACTCGAGTTCCAAAACGTTTCCAACAACGTCAATAACTCCTACAACAAAGTCTACCACAATACTTTCCTTAATCATTGATCCAACAACGACACCTCACACAAGGCTACTCAAACAACAACTTCATAGTCAATCAGTAGCGTCAGAGCATCACAACTCTCTAAATTCCATTCTTTAGAATTAACCAACATCTACTCCGTGACACTCCAACTTGATTAACAACCACAGTCTTAAGTCCAAGTCGCCTTCACTTCAGAAAACAACAAATTCCAACAACACTAGTACTGCTGCCCTCAATAGCATACTAACACCTTGCAACTGAAACATATCCGAGAAGCATATCTTCTCCCCCACTTAGCTTCAAACCATTCCTGCATACAACCGGCTAGAGGCACAACAAGTACTGACAGTGCTCCACACACTTATCACGTACTGAGGAATTAAACACATTAGACAACACTGGCCGGACAGACCGACCTGCTCTGATACCACTAAATGTAACACCCCAATTCTACCCAAAGCATTTAGGCAAGAAAATATCAGAGTATTAAAATTTCATACAACACAATTAGGATGTTACACTAAGTAACCAAACAAACACCTAGAAAACAAACGGACATCAGCGATGCCAAAAGCATACAACACCTGCCAATAAAACGATACATAACACACGGAAGATATGAACATATATATATATATATATACATATAGCTCTCGCTCTCAAAGAGGAGTTTTCCAAAATAAAGCGTTTACTATACACATCAGCACATCATCACATATACATGTTCAAAGAGTCATATAAAAATAAATAACAACAGACTCCCGACTACCCGGTGTTACGTATCAGAGCGACCGACAATACCAACTGGGGAACTACCTCTTCCAAAAGACTCCCAAAGCGGCTAATCTGCAGGATGCCACTCAAGCATCAAATCAGCAGAAGGGTGAGAATATAATTCATAATGAAAGCATGACAATTATAGTAATGCCAACAAGTATCATCAATAATCATACAACAAAGTAATCCACTAAGTCAACCACAATCAATATATAAGTAATGCGACACATGAATGGTAACATAAATTATAATGACTGACGATGATGAATGAGATTCGACTATGCATATGCATGTGGTACCAAATCCGGAGTAAAACTCCTCCTTGTCATTATGACAAATACACCTGCCGAGCATTATGCTGGGACTTTATTCCACTCAGGAAGCCCGCAGGCTGTCGTCATCGAGCACGCAGCTCCCACTGATGACCTCTTGCCACTCAGGCTAATATACCGTTACCGAGCATTAAGCTCCTACTGGTAACCATGCCTGCAGGCCATCTGTTAACAGCATTCCGCCATTAACGTATTGAAATGTTATGCTGTGCAAATATATGACTCTATTACACGACAACAACATCATCAACAATATAACACGATCATACACTCACGTTACATCGTTTATATTCTATCCAAAAGGATACATCACCAATTAATAACATCGTTATCAATTACATCACACCATAATTACCACACATGCATTAATAAGCACACAGCACACATTCACCGTTAAAACATACTGGCCACATCGGCATAAATGATCGCATAATTGCATCACCTCAAATTAATATTGGACATTGGCCCACAACTCCATCAATACATCATCAACAAGTTGTAATAACAACAATTCAACAATGATAATACATCATTCTTATAACAACAATGACTTTCCATAAGGCCACACATCATGTTAATAACAAATAACCAAACATCGTCACATATCAAGAATGAACATTCAGTAATACATAACACATATGAACATGATCTCATGTTATCGACAATTAATCACATACCTCGTATCAATACGATAACGTTCACACAACACATCATCATGATTTATCATGCACTAGTTCACAAAACCATTTATGAAAATCAACCAACCACTACTACATCCTACATCATTAACAATTACCACCAAGCACTATGATTATTTACCAATCATATCGCACATATAAACAATTATGTGTTTTCATCAACAACCCTCATAACCAATTAATAACAAGCTAACCAAGCCTATACTATCATATAGAACATCCAACTAGCTTCCTAACACTTCGAACGGCGTACGAAACGGAGCTACGGATCAAAGTTACAAGGTTCCAAAGTTTGGATAATTGAACATACTACACAACTCATCGCTTGATCCTAATAAAAAAAATGGGATACTACATACTATGAATCATTTAATTAGATAATAATATATTTCATTGCGTTAGCTTTCCAACGCTTCGAACGGCGACAAAATCGGAGTTATGGTTCAGGAGTTACGAAGTTTCAAAGTTTTGGAAAAACAGAAAATGCTGTCGTCCGCTTCAGCTCCGCTCAGCGGACCTTCGCAGAGAATTTTCTGCAAAAGAACCTCCGCTCAGCGGACCCACCTCCGCTCAGTGGACCTGCGTAAACCCAGAAAAAACCAGAACGAACCAGAACAGTTTTAACCCTCTTATACCCACCAAAACCACTCCAAAACATCATTATAACACCAATACAACACATACAAACCATAGAAACAACCTAACATCAAACTTTTCATGGTTGATTCATCAATCTATCTCAAAACCTAACATTTTATTCAAACTCAATCAAGCCATGGAAAAGGAAAACAAACATGATCAATCACCATAACACAACAAGGATATCATTTAATCATCATACAATCATTCTCAAACAAACTTAGATCAAACAAAGACCACACAAGAAAATTGTGGAAATTGGAACAAGAAGAACAAGAACAAGAACAAGACTATAAGAATCATACATCCAAGATAAATTAGATTCACCCCCTTACCTTGCTATTGTGACGATCGGCAATCGATTCGATTGAGAATCCTCCACTTTCTCTTGTTTTTCCCCTTTGCTCTTCTTCTTCCTCTCTTCTCTTTCTTTCTCTTCTCTTTCTTTCCATCCCTTTCCCTTCTCACAATATTTCTTTCTTATAAAGAAAATTTCTATCCCGCGGAAATGACCAAAATGCCCCTACGCTCAAATATCGTTCAAACGCCCCAAAACGCGGAATATTACCTTAATGATATTTCTAGTACCAAAAATATGAAAACCTTCAATTAAATATTAGTCCGCCATCCCGAACTAATACCGACTGAAACGACTCCAAAAACGGTAAAATTCCAATAAACGTCACAAACGTCCAAATTAAGCATATACTTATTTTTCCGAGCGTTACAGTATTCCTCAAGTAGCTATCTTCAACCCCTCCTCCAACAGGGTTTATTCATCGACCAATCATTCAAATCGCTTTCATCCCCAAGCAAAAATCATAAATCCCTAGTTGTATATCTTCAAGAAAAGATCAGGCATCAAAATCACAATGATATAAAGATTTATTTTCTCAATCAAGAAAAATCACTAATATACTCCAGATAGCATAAATCATGTTCATACATCATATATCATAAACATATTCATACATTGCATTCAGTACCTCATAGTAAGTTCATACATAACATGCAAGTTTCTCATTTATTTTGAGAGACTTATCACATAATACATGCATCATGACATTGCATAAAAACTGACTTTGCCTTTCAGGTCGACCAACCGGTCAGACAAATACCATCAACAAATCAATCTCTATCAGATATATACTCTGGAAAGCATATCCCTCTAGACATTTTGAAGACACCTTATCAGATATATATTCCGGAAGCTCGAACCCCGGAGATTCTGAAAATTCTAATCAGATGCACAATCTGGAAGCTTGAACCCTAGACTTCTGAAACATTCCAATCAGATATACATTCCGGAAGCTCAAACCCCGGACATTCTGAAATTTCCAATCATATGAACATTCTGGAAGCTTGACCCCCATACTTCTGAAACATTCCAATCAGGTATACATTCCGGAAGCTCGAACCCCGGACATTCTGAAAGTTCCAATCAGATGAACATGCTGGAAGCTTGACCCCTAGACTTCTGAAACATTACAATCAGATATACGTTCCGGAAGCTCGAACCCCGAACATTCTGAAAGTTCCAATCAGATGAACATTCTGGAAGCTTGACCCCCAGACTTCTGAAACATTCCAATCAGATATACATTCCAGAAGCTCGAACCCCGGACTTTCTGAAAGTTCCAATCAGATGAACACTCTGGAAGCTTGACCCCCAGACTTTTGAAACATTCTTATCAAACATACATGCCGGAAGCTCGCACCCCAGACATTCTAAAAATTCCTATCAGATGCACACTCTGGAAGCTCGACCCCCATACTTCTGAAACATTCTTATCAAACATACATGCCGGAAGCTCGCACCCCGGACATTCTAAAAATCCCTATCAGATACATATTTCAAAAGCATGACCCTCTATACTTCTGACAAATATCTCTTTCAGACGACATCCGCAAGCCCATCTCCTACAAACACTTCTCAATACATTGAGTTCGGATACAGTCTAATGTACGACTCATTCTGACCACTCTTTCAGTTACTCACCGGGAAGATCTTTCCTTCAAAGATAGTATAATGTATGACTCCCTCCTTCAGATATAGTCTAGTGAATGACTCTTATTGATATATACGGATACAGTCTAGTGTATAACCTCTCCAGATATAGCCTAATGTATGACCCCTTATGAGATAGCCTAATGAATGGCTCGTCTAATGTATGACTTCTCCAGATATCGCCTAATCTATGGTTCGCCTAATGCATGGCCACCTATGAGATAGCCTAATGAATGGCTCGCCTAATGTGTGGCCTAATACTACATATCCTAATGAATGGCTCGCTCTTTTACAGCCTAGTGGATGGCTGGCTCTTTCTATAACCTAATGGATGGCACTCTCTAATATAGCCTAATGGATGGCTCATTCTAATCTTCTTCAACATATACATAATCTAATGTATGGCTCATCCTAACACCCTTCAGTATACTTATCAGATACCATCTAATTGATCACGAAAATGGAACCAACACTTCAATTCAGAAACAATTCAAAGGATCTTGAGAATAAGCAAAACAGATACAGCCCAACAAACGGTTCATTCTGATGTTCTCACATACTCATCATCTTCAGATGCAATCTAATGTACGACTACACTCTAACCTTCAAAAGACTGGTGGCATCTTTAAGCCCATCTCAGGTATCTTTTGCCAATACCCAGATGACATCTTTAAGCCCATCTCAGGTATCTTGCTACCAACATCCAGATGGCATCTTTAAGCCCATCCCGAGCATAAGTGTTTGCATCAGCAAGTGCAAATTTCTGGGTATTCTAATGTTCAATCCTCTTCCACCTTCAGATTCTGACAGGCACACAGGCCAATCTACATCCTCAGGTTTAAAAGATTGAACAGGGGCAACAGTCATACTCCAAAATTTGCCCTCTCATTTTTAAAGACAAAAAATCTTCAAGTGCGAAAATAATTGAAGAGGACATCCTAAGCTTCCCAACAAATTCAAAATTATTCTCAAATAATGAAAATTGAGAAAATTATGGCTGGTAAAAGTTGGGAAATTTTGAGTCAATACATAAAATTCAAATTGAGCAAATTCATTATTGGGCCGTAGTTTTAATCCAATCACCCCTTAAATTGTTTTATTTCAATTGTTTTGATTTATTCATTTAAATAATTCAAAATAAGGAAAATAAAATAAATTAAGCTCTTAGTGAGGTCCAAGCCCATTTTCCTTTTAACCTAATGTTTTCTTATAAATAACTAACAACCCTTATTTTTAACCATTCACCAACCATTCAACTCTACAAAATTCTCCATTCTCATACACTAACAATCAACAACTCTCATGATTTTACACCCATCCACAAAAAACCCTTTACCATCGTTTCTGACTGTTACGAATAATCTTCTGTCACTCTAATTCTAGTTGCAGCAGAGTGATAAATTTTCCAGCATATCAGCCGAATTCCGAAACTACTGTTTTGATTTGCTCCGAATTTTTTCCAGAAGTTCAGAAAAAAATAGAGGAACAGAGTGATATGTGATTTGCTGCAGAAAAATAGAGGCTATGATTAATTATGCATTATTAAGGGTGGAAAATTGGTCGGTTCGGATCGGTTTCAGGTCCGAAACTTAAATTTAGTGTAAATTGCGGTTCCAACCCAATTTCAACCGATAAAATTTTAGTTTTTGACAGATTCGATTAACTCAGTTTAGCGAATAAATCGGGCCGATTTAGTCGGTTTAATATTTATTAAGTAAATCTATAAAAATGACTCATCTTTTATAAAAATTCACATAAATTTAACTTTTAATATTTTTTTAAACAATAGATCGGACGGTTCAAATTTGAGAATATCCATATTCTCAAATTTTGTAATAAAAAAAAACAATAAATCAGTCTGTTTGAATCGATCGGTTTAAATTTGAGAATATCCTTATTCTCAAATTTTGTAATAAGAAAAATAATAGATCAGTCGTTTTGAATCAGACGGTTAAAAAGTTGTCCACCCTATCCATTATAAAATGGAGCTACATGTCCTAATTCTTTCATTTTAATGCAATGTAGTACTAATGAACAAGAAAGACTCCCTATGTTTCTCTTGATTTTATAAAAGAAATAAAGAGTTGAAGACTACTTATACATTTAAATTAGGGTTAAATAGTGTTTACCCCCCCTGCCAAATAAGCGATATTCGGTTTTCCCCCTCATTAAAAAAAATTTAGCCTTGGCCCCTTAACAAATAAAGATTCTCCAGAGGGAAACCTTAATGAGGGAGATTCCATCAGAACAGCCTACGTGTAATGGATCTTCTGGCTTATGTGGCAAGGGGGTGACACGGTGGCAGTGTCTTCCTCTATAATTTGGGATTTAGGGTTCACGATGTCATCTCATTCTGATTTTCTTCCATTCTTGCTTCTTCAGGGCCAATCGTGGGTGGGTTTATTCCCAAATATTAGGGTTCATCCTCTCTTCGTGGTTCCAGCTGCTTCATCCTCTCTTCGTTCATACTCTCACCTGTGGAAATGGAAACCGGTAAAAGCATCGGTAGCTGCAATTCCTACACCTCCAACGTGAATTTCAAGATCCCCACCTGTGGATGCAGTCGTCCCATGAAGATGTGGGTAGCTAAGACGTCCAAGAATCGCGGACGAAAATTCTGGAAGTGCAAGAATGCAGGAGTAAGGTTTTAGGTATTTCATTTTTTTGTTAAATGGGTTTACTGAACATTGAATAAGATTGTTGTTTTGTAATTGTTGCAGATGGATCATAGTTGTGATTTTTTTATTTGGGATGACGAAATCAGCAGTTCAGAACATTTATGCAAGGACTGTGAATTGGCAAATATGAAGGTTAAGTTGATGGAAGGAATTCTGGAAAAAACCAAATTGAAGCAGGCTGTATTGAAGAGAAGCATTTCCCATCTGAAATTGGCATTGTTTATGTCCTGGTTTTTGTTTGGTGTAATGTACACATATATGTAATGAAATGAATTCATATTTGAGACAAAAATGTAACTGACAGTTATATGCAATGTAATGTGTTTTTGTTAACAGAAAAAATGTGACTCATATTTGAGACAATATTGTGATTTAGTATGATTCATTAAATTGTTATAATTTGTTGTAAAATTTGGTTGATAATGTAGCATAAAATTACTTAACAGAAAAAATGGATAACAAAAGGATATCATTACTTAACAGACAAAATGGATAACAAAAGGACAACCATTGTACCAATATTGTACCAAAATACATCATCATTGTACATCCAAAAAAAGCACATAAACAAAATATTGAAGTTCACTAGCATTATACATAACTAGGACTTATACATAATCATGACTTAATAGTTCTTCTTCAATTTCTTCTTCCCACGCCTTGACTCATCATTGTTATCTTCATCAGTCACTGATATTGGTTGTTCAGAGGTAGCACCTGGGCCAGTTATTGGTTTTTTAAACCAGAACAACTTCTGTCTTTCACTTGTCCTCCTCTTGATTGGCTTGGTAGGTGACATCTTTTTCTTACCTCTCCTTTGTGAGGCTCCATCCACAGCAGAGCATTGGGTAGAGTTAAACTCTGGCAGGCTTGAGATCACATCATCAGTAATGTCTCCAAAAAAATCAGTCTGATTTGTCTCAGTTTGAACTCCATCTGTTGCAGCACTTTGGACTCCATCAGTTGCAGCAGTTTGGGTCACTGCAGTTGCACCAGACTCAGCTCCATGAGTTGCATCAGTTTGAACTCCATCAGTTGCATCACTTTGGGGAACATCAGTTGCACCAGTCTCAGCTCCATGAGTTGCAGCAGTTTGAGCATCCAACTTAACCTTTTTCTACATGAATGAAGAACAGCATTTGTTAATTTCATATACAGGTTGAAAAAACATTTTGAGTTGTAATAGGGAGTAGACATACCTTTCTTTTAAGTGCATTGGGATTCTGAGTTGTGCTTTTGCAAGTTTGAGCATTGTGACCAAATTTGTCACAAATGGTGCACCTATAAGACACACCTGGTAATCTCCTTCTTCTAGCACCTTCTTCTCCACACTCCCTAATCCTTAATTTCTTAGGCCTGCCAGGACCTCTCTTGTACATGGGGGGCATTATTGGATCAGCATCTACCTCAGGCCACATTTCTTCACCATTGATTGGACTTATAGGAAAACTATAACATATGGCATACTTGTCCCTATGATAGCAACTGTCTACAAAGTCTTCTGGATTCTGTTGTCTGAAAGATAGAGCAGCAATAGCATGTCTACAAGGGATGCCAACTAGCTCCCATAAATTACAAGTACAACTTCTCTTAGCAATGTCAACTACAAACTTCTGACCATTATATGAATGATTCACCTCAAATGTCTCATCCATTGCCCAAGTGGGCAACCAATGCCCACTTAGCATGACTTCTTTATCAAGTCTCTTCCTAGGTATTGGCATTACTTTATGAGGCCATTTTTTTAGTTTGGCTGATGAGGCAGAACATCTATTCATCAAGTACAGCCTAATCCACTCACACATGGTCAAAATAGGTTTGTCTCTTACACTTAAAATAGTAGCATTAAATGATTCAGATATGTTATTCATTAGTACATCACATTTAGGGTAAAAGGAAAAAGCATGCTTACACCATGACTTTGGAGGAACACCCATTAACCATGTCCAGGCATCAAGATCTATCAACTTCAATTCATTCATCTTTTGTAACCAGCCTTGGTAGTAAGTGGCTTTTGCAGCCTCCATCATTAGATCTCTAATGAGTGCACCCCCTCCAAATTTTTTCTTGAAATTGGCATATAGATGCCTTAAACAAACCCTGTGCTCAATTCTCTCAAACATCTCTTCAAAGACTGCAACAAGACCCTGCAAGTTGAATTACATTAGTAACACACAACAATAACTATAGAGGTTGACAAAAGTCTCATGAAAACATACCTTTTGTTGGTCTGATATGAACACATATCTGTTGCTCTGGCCCACATCATTCATCAACAGCTCCAAGAACCACTTCCAGCTTTCTTTTGTTTCTGTCTCCACAACCCCAAAAGCAAGTGGAAAATACTGATCATTAGGGTCCCTCCCTACAGCAATTAGCAATTGACCACCATACTTTGTTTTAAGATGGCAGCCATCCACTCCCACAAAGGGCCTACATCCATTAATGAAACCCTTTTTACATCCCTCAAAGCAGAAATAGAAGCAACCAAATCTTGGTGGGATTGTTGGGTTAGGCCTTTCAACAGTTATAGCCAAAGTGTTTCCAGGGCTGGCCCTTAATAACTCTGCAGCATACCTCCTCAATATTGCATATTGCCTATCTGCATCTCCCTCCAACATCTTCTTGGCTATGAGTTTTGCTTTCCAAGCCCTACAAACAGTTATACCTACAGAGTAATTTTGCCTCAGATCTTGTATAATATCAGTGATTCTGACATCTTGTGAGGTCTGCATCTTCTTCAAAACAATCTTAGCCACCCACCTTGAATTTGCAGATTTATTGTCTAAAACCCTAGCACAAGTGTGTTTGTCTACAATGGTTTTTATAGCAAATGTCCTCTTGTGGCCCACTTTGGAGCATAGCATTAAAAACCCACAAGTGGCCCTGCACACCACCCTAACCCTATCACTTTCATTTTTGACAAAAGTAATTTGTCTCCCATTTAATACAGACCATTCACGTATGGCATACCTAAATTCATCTAGGGAGTTGAATTCCATACCCCACTGAAATTTAAAATCCTTATTTAAATGCTCCTTTTTGAACTTTTTAAACTTTTGGACTTTAGCTTTCTCACTGTCAGACAAATCAGGGTCAGAACTTTCCAACTCATCACTAACATATTCATCTTCCTCGCAAGGTTTCTCTTTACTAACACTAACATATTCAGCAACTTTTGGGACCTCTTTCTGTGGTAAACTTATATCTATCCCCTCAAAACCATCAACAAGCGCAGTGGCCCTCTCATCTTCACTATCACCTAGCCCCTCAACCTCTTCTTCATCACTTCCTTCCATCTCACCAACCTCATTAACACACCTAGGAAGTCTTACGGTTGCTCCAATATCTACAACATCATGCTCTATAAAAAGTTCCCCGTCAATTCGATTCACACAGTTATATGTAGCAAAGTCATAACAATCATCATCCTTTCTAATCTGAAAATAATCTTCATATATTTCACGAATTAGAGTCCAGATTCTATATGTCCCTTCACGGTAACCCCAACCCATCACCAACCTATGTATACTATCCAAGGTAAACTCTTCTAAACGGAGTCCCGAAACTAACGACGACATACCTCCTCTATAAATCGTACGACCATCGTTCAGAAACACAAACTCCCCACCATAT
The DNA here is from genome assembly GCF_029867415.1 of Vicia villosa. Taxonomy (NCBI): domain Eukaryota; kingdom Viridiplantae; phylum Streptophyta; class Magnoliopsida; order Fabales; family Fabaceae; genus Vicia; species Vicia villosa. The sequence goes on from NW_026705696.1 coordinate 415,400, forward strand.
TGGATAACAGCACTGAACTCATCGTTAAACTGAAATAGAATAATCATACATTACAAAAACCCAACATTGATACTAATCTTAACTGAAAAAACGAAAGACTAGGTACACATACCTCCTCATCACGAACGGAGGTTCCTCCTTCTTCGTTCTTGTTTGCATGCCTGACTTGCTTCTCCGTCTTGGGCTTTACCGCCTCCTGCTCCTTTTTCTTCCTTTGCTTGGACTGTGACGGCGGTTTGGTGGCCTTTGACGGTGGCGGAGCCTTTTTCTTACACACACGCTTCTTCTTCCCCATTTCAAGTTTCTAACAATGTTAAACCCTAAAATTGCAAGGGGGATTATGTATATAAGGATGAAGAAATATGAGAAGACACTGCCACCGTGTCACCCCCATGCCACATAAGCCAGAAGATCCATTACACGTAGGCTGTTCTGATGGAATCTCCCTCATTAAGGTTTCCCTCTGGAGAATCTTTATTTGTTAAGGGGCCAAGGCTAATTTTTTTTTTAATGAGGGGGAAAACCGAATATCGCTTATTTGGCAGGGGGTGAACACTATTTAACCCTTTAAATTATTTAGTGTAAAATGTACAATCAAGTAAAAACATTTTAAACTTGTATTTAATTTTTTTTATTTCTTATATATTTTATATTAGTATAATGTGAAATATTTGATTGAGAGAATGTGAGTACTAGGGGACCAATAAAATGATTGATGGTAGATTTTATATTGGAACCATTTTTAATTAATAATTATTCTTTCAATGTCATTAATTTGAGAAAGATGGTTATTTTTCTAGTGTTTTTAGTTTTCTGTTTGTGCTGCGAATATATTATTCATGTTTTTGTTAATTTTTCCTAAAAAAGTGTTTTTAGTTACTTAATCTCAATGTACTATTTCGTAATTACCGGTAACGAGTATTCGTAGCAATAAAAAATAACACTAACTACATTCTGTTACGCTTTCAATTTCCTATATAAGCAAGCACACACATTCTCTCTCAATCATCAAAACTTCCTTTCCTTTTCTCTCTGATTTTGTTCATCTTTGCTGCTAATAGTTATGGATATTGATCTCACTCCCAAATTGTCGAAGAAAGTGTACGGTGACAATGGTGGATCGTATTACAGTTGGTCACCATCTGAACTTCCTATGCTGCGTGAAGGTAACATTGGTGCTGCCAAGTTAGCTCTTGAGAAGAACGGTTTTGCCACTCCTCGGTACTCTGATTCTTCCAAAGTTGCATATGTTCTTCAAGGAAGTGGAGTTGCTGGAATTGTGCAACCTGAATCAGAAGAGAAGGTTCTTGCAATTAAGACTGGTGATGCTTTAGCACTTCCTTTTGGTGTTGTGACATGGTGGTTCAACAAAGAGGACACTGAGTTGGTTATTTTGTTTCTTGGAGATACTTCAAAAGCACATAAGTCTGGTGAGTTCACTGATTTTTTCCTAACTGGTGCTAACGGAATCTTTACCGGATTTTCGACTGAGTTTGTGGGAAGAGCTTGGGACTTGGACGAGACCAATGTGAAGACCCTTGTTGGGAAACAAACCGGGAAAGGGATTGTGAAGCTTGACGGAAGCATCAGCCTTCCTGAGCCTAAAGATGGAGACACGAAAGGTATGGTCTTGAATTGTCTAGAGGCACCATTGGATGTCGATGTTAAGAATGGCGGAAGGGTTGTTGTTTTGAACACCAAAAACCTTCCTTTGGTTGGTGAGGTTGGTCTAGGAGCTGACCTTGTGAGGCTTGATGGAAATGCCATGTGCTCGCCTGGATTCTCTTGCGATTCTGCTTTCCAGGTTACTTATGTTGTTAGGGGAAGCGGACGCGTTCAAGTTGTTGGTGTTGATGGCAAGAGGGTTTTGGAGACTACTTTGAAGGCTGGAAATTTGTTCATTGTCCCAAGGTTTTTCGTCGTCTCCAAGATTTGTGACCCCGAGGGAATGGAGTGGTTTTCTATCATCACTACTCCTAATCCCATCTTTACACACATGGCTGGAAGTTCTTCGGCGTGGAAGGCATTATCATCTACAGTTCTGCAGGCTGCTTTCAACGTAGATGCTGAAACTGAGAAACTCTTCCGTTCTAAGAGAACTGGAGATGCCATTTTCTTCCCTCCTCCAAATTAACTAGAATGAATATAAGTGTCTATAACATAAGTCATTATTGACAATAATACCTTCTAAGAGTTTACAATGTATCAGCTGTTTGATTTTGTTTCATGTTTCGTATCAGTACTTTATATAAGAGTTGATTGCCTATGCTTCAAGTTTATGCTCTCAAGGTTTACTAGCATAGTTATCTAAATTTAGCATTTTATATGCCAAATTAGTTTGTTAATTAATATGGCTTCGTTTTGGTTCGTATTGTTGTTATTATTTTGATTGTATGAGTAATTTCTTCTCTATAATATATGCTGTCTGTATTATGTTGAAGGAATTTATACTTTGTAGATTTTTGATGAAATATGAATACATACATTTTTAATTAACGCATAGAAACTTCTCAACTAAAATGATCTAGTAATATAGTAATCTTTCTCAAGGTAAAGGCATGAAGATGTTATTTAGATCCACCATAATGTCTAAAATATTAAAATCATCTATAAGTTAAAGGCATAATGTGTGATTTACATCCAACCTATTACATGTCAAAATATAAACTCACAGTAGAGTGTAGAAACATTGTATTTGAATTCTGCTATAGTGTTTTTAAGATCCATTAACAAGGTATATAGTTTTATAAGAAACTAGTAGTATCTAATAATGTGTAGTCTTTAATAGGTAATTATGCTATAGTATCATTTAAACGTTATCAGTAGTATTTAGTAATATATTTAGTAGCACTTGTCCATGCTAAAGCTATTAGTATTAGTAGTGGTATATTTAGTAGCACTTGTCCATGTTAAAGCTAATCTAGTGTTTATAGTAAAAATTACTCTTAACCTTTTTAGAATAAAAATCGTAAATCTAATTTGTAGGTTCATACTCGTGCCAAAGCATATCAAATTCTGATTAATTTATTAGAATTTGTCTATGTATTCAAACATGATTGATTTATTAGAAGTTGTCTATGTTTTATGCATTTGCAGTTTTGAACTATTTTTTAGGAATATGGCATCTTCTGAAACATCATCATCACAACCACCATCACAAGAAGCGTCTTTAGCTCAAAGTTTAGTTCAAAATAATGTTAGAGGAAAGACTGATATAGCTTGGGCTCATTGTACTAGAAGTCTTGATGGAAAATCTCTTCTTTGTATGTACTGTCACAAATCTTTTGGTGGAGGTGGAATTCACATGGTAAAGCAACATTTGGCTGGAATAGTAGGAAATGTTGAAATTTGTAAGAAAGTGTCTGCTGAAATTCATTTTGAGATGAAATAACATTTCAGTGAACGGAGTAAGAAAAGAAAATCTTCAGATGTGGCTGAAAGATGCACTAAGAGCCATGGTAACATCCAAAGAGTGGACAACCACAACTTATTCCAAAGATGTCAAGGCAAAATAGTTTGTGGAACAAGTCTTAGACCAAAGCTTTTGGTCTACATGTGCTGACATAGTGAAAATTACAGAACCTCTAGTACGTGTGTTGCATATTGATGATAGTGAAGATAAACCGGCTATGGGATATCTCTACCGAGCTATGTATAAAGCAAGAGAGGAGATTGAGAAGAGGTTTAGGAGAAATAAGCTGAAAGTAGAGCCTTATTTGAAGATCTTGGATAACCATCGGGATGCACAACTTCACAAAAATATTCATGCTGCTGGTTATTAGTTAAATCCATCTTTTAGATTTGGTCCACCATATGAAAAAAACAAGTCCACCATCCAAGGCCTTTTGGATGTCATTGAAAAGTATGCTGATGATAGTAAGGACTTGCGATCAAAATTAACTGCTGAGATGACTTCATTCAAAAACTGTGAAGATAATTTTGGAAGGACAACAGCCGTAGAAAACCGAGATGAAGTTTTTCCAGGTAAAATTATATTGTAAACTTTTGGTCTACTTATGGTGTCAGGGGAAGCGGATGCATTCAAGTTGTTGGTGTTGATGGCAAGAGGGTTTTGGAGACTATTTTGAAGGTTGGAAATTTGTTCATTGTCCCAAGGTTTTTCGTCGTCTCCAAGATTTGTGACCCCGAGGGAATGGAGTAGTTTTCTATCATCACTACTCCTAATCCCATCTTTACACACATGGCTGGAAGTTCTTCGGTGTGGAAGGCATTATCATCTACAGTTCTGCAGGCTATTTTCAATGTGGATGCTGAAACTGAGAAACTCTTCCGTTCTAAGAGAACTGGCGATGCCGTTTTCTTCCCTCCTCCAAATTAACTAGAATGAATATAAGTGTCTATAACATAATTCATTATTGACAATAATACCTTCTATGAGTTTACAATGTATCAGCTGTTTGAATTTGTTTCATGTTTCATATGAGTACTTTACAATGTTTATGCGCTCTATTGTGAGTTTATATAAGAGTCTATTGCCTCAAATGATTTTGGGGTTGAATTCCATTTTAAAAAAATGTTAAGAGTCCCACATTGGACAATATACGGCCTGAAGATTTCCTTATAAGTGCTGGAAATTCTCACCCTACAAGCCGGTTTTGTAGGGTTGAGTTAGGCCAAACCACACTTCTTATCATTTCTCAACGTATTCATCTCAATAAAATGCTCGTTATTATATTTTATGTAATTCTAACACTAATGTTTTTTTATAAACAGCGAATATATTGAAATGAGCATAAGGGATATATAACTCGATTATTGAAGGAAATTAATTTACAACAACACCTGTAAAGGGTTAACCATCCAAGAAGTCACAAATAAGTTAAGCTGGCCCAAATAACCCACATAGAAGCAATCCCAAGCCAACGATTTTGTCACAAAAACTATCTCCCGACATCCCTTCACCCCACCATCGAACAAGATATCGATTCTTACTAACCAAATAGTCCGAACAACAGACAACCATATGATTATACTACAAAGGTTATTTCTATCCCCCCTACATATGACCGAATAAAACCGTAAAAAATAATCAGGAATGGAGGAAACGACAAGATACAAGGTTACTCCTACCCATTGCATGATGGATTTCCAAACTTCCACGACAACACGATAAGATAAAAAGAGATGAATGTGTGTTTCTTCTAAGCCTGAACATAAAGGACGAACTAGATTAAGTGCACTTGATAAATTTCCTCTCTTAGTCAACTCATCCCTTGTTTGGTGTCGATTATGAAGCAGACTTCAACCGAAAACTAGTATATTCGACGGCGCCTTTGATTTCCAAGTGACGTTAAGAGCTTCCAACATTTCGGCTCTTAAAGCTAAGACCTGATCCCGCCCAACGGACAACCTTTCGAAGGCTGATTTAACCAAAAATCTTGCGGCTGAGGGACACCAAACAAACTCATCTTGTAGCAATGGATTAGGCGATGTATGCTGCAAGATTGTATGCAAGCTGGCACAAGCTTCAACCTCCAAATCTGTCAAAGAAACATAGTTGTCGCAAAACGACCAAACCCATGAATTTTGTTCCAAAAGTATAGCTTCTGAAATCCTCACCATCGGTTCCTGCTGTGCCTAAAATAACAGAGAATATTGGTTACGCAATGATTCATTACCTATCCAACGATCCCTTAAAAAATCAGTATCGACACTGTTACCAAACTTGCATGATAAGCACATACGAAACCAGTTAGCTTCGGCTCCCCAAACGCCTAACAGAATACATAATTCTCTCCACCACAATGAGTGCTTTGGGTTAACACTAGAAGAACCGTTGGCCCGAATTGCACACTTTATGTCTCCGTATTTGAAATTTTAGAGGTTATGCCATAAGGACCCCTTGTCGACCAAAATCCTCCAACCTCATTTGCTCATTAGTGCTCTGTTGAAAATTTCACAATGCTTTACATCGAGACCACCAGCAGATTTTAGAAAATAAATTGTCGACCAAGCCATCCAATTTATCTTTCTTAAGTTTTCTTGCCCATTCCTTAAAAAAAACGTTGTATGTTAATGAGTTCTTGAATAACGACTTTAGACGATTTGTAAAACGAGAATGTAAATAGTGGAATCAAATTGAGAACCGAGTTGAGCAAAGCTACTCCGCCTCCAAGATTAAGATATTTGTCTTTCCAAGATACCAATCTACTTCTTATCTTTGCCAAAATCGGAATCCAGGAAGATCGTCTCTTTGGGTTACATCCTTTTGAATACCAAGGAAAAGAAATGTTGATGGGCTGATCATGCACTTCAGAAAATCAACCGCGACATTGATGCCAATAATTCTTCTCTAGCAAAAGTTCACTGATAAGTTAGAACAGAGTTCGAAACTGCGGAGCAGCGCTTTAATCGTCCCCAAATTATCTCAAGTAGGATGGCTTAAAAGGATCGTATCAGCCTTGAATTGGAGTAGCTTAACCCGAATTGAATTGCCCAAAGGAAAAGAGTGGTAATAATTACAAGCTATCGCGTTCCGCATCAAGCCCTTTATGCCTTCTGCAGCTAGAATAAAGAGAAATGAAGTGAGTGAATCTCCTTGACGAAGACCTCGTTTGGCTTGAAAATCAATAGTTTGACTGCCGTTTATCAAATCCGAGAAAGAAGAGGAGCGCACACAAGCTTGAATAAATCCCAACCATTTGGGCCCAAAATTCATTCTTTTCAGACATAGAAAAGATAGTCCCAGGAAATGGATTTAAACGCCTTTTCAAAATTAACCTTGAATAGGAATAATTCCTTATTATTCCTTTTAGCATAATTTACCACCTCGTTGAGAACCAAAACACCGTCATGAAGCCCTCTGTTATGAAAAAAAAGCGGATTGGTTAACAGACACAAGTTTATCCACGACACTCTTAAGCCTTGTTGCCGGTAATTTTGATATAATCTTGTATACGTTGTTGATAAGACAAATCTGCCTATAATTGGACAAGAATTGCAGATTATGACACTTGGGGATAAGAGAAATAAAGGAAGTTGACACAACTTTGAGTAGATGCACATGCATAAAAAATCCTGTTATGCATTCAAACAAGTCAACTTTGATAATTTCCCAACAAACTTTGAAAATATCTATATGCAATTTCTAGTAAATTAGGGTCAATTTCTATTTTGCTGATATTTGCTCTTCAAGTGATTTTTAAGCTTTGTTCATTATTTTTTTTAAAGTTTAAAATTAATTATCCAATTTATATAAAAAAATAAATAAAATCTAACATTTCAATTTAAATGTTAAAGTTTTCATGTTTCAAAAATAAATTATTATTCAAGGCATGCCCATTCTTCTGTTACATGATCTTCTTGTAATTATTTATAATAAAAATATTATTATATAATATTTTATATTATATTTTAATAGAACGAGCCAAATGGATCAAAGCATATATAATGAAATTTTATATAATTAGAGATGTCTTGAGAGCCATTTTCTCACATCTCTTCTAATTTTTTCCTTAATTTTTTTTATTAATTTGTTCTAACATGAGTATTTTTGGGCATGTTTTTTATTCGAGAATCAAGTCTAGCATGAACATCCATTTTATGGCTAATTGGTATTTGAGCAACTTCAGGCTACCTTGAATAGTTGGTTATGCGAAGAGTTTAACGGATGTGATAAAAAGATTAGAAGAATAGACAAACTTGTTTCATACATATCTATTATTGATTGCCGGTTAAGAATGAAAATCATGTTAGTGATATGATATTGAAAGCTCTTGATGGAACATATGCTATAACTTTGGTGGTTCACGGTATTATATTTTTTCAGTGTTGAGTGTTATAATTTGTTGTTTGTCTTGTTGTTTTTGCTGCGTTGATGCTCTGTTTTGTTGTAACTAAAAGTTGTTATCTAGGTTCGATTTAAAGTTTGTAAGAAATTTAACTTGTAGAATTTATTTTTAACTATAACTGGTTCCAACACTGGAACAATATTTTCTGTGTGATCGGTAAGACGACATATAACACAGTTTCTTTCCATTTTCTTAGCATATCCATTTTGGTTCTAATATATGTGTTGTTTAGGCGACCTTTTTCTTTATTATTATAGTTTTCATCGTTCCTAATTACATCACTTTGATATGTAGGTCAATGTTCCTCGCTATCTACCACAAAGAAGTTATTATTGTAGATACTGAATAAGTTTAAGACCATGTAATCACCAAAAAGACGCAAGAATGTGTCATGGAGAACACTAGAACTTGATTTCAACATCTTCATCATATCGAGTGTCATCAATGGAGGCACCGCTGCAACCCTGTCCTAAATAAATTTCCATGCCATCCAAAGCTAAACCAACATCTCAATACATGTTTTAGTATAGACTTGTTACAATAGGGTTTTTGTCAAAACCCAAATATTTAGTCGAGCCACGCAACAAGCATCATCAACAAATTCCCTACAAAACTAACAAAAAAAGTTACATTCATCTCCCAACCCAACAAAATTACCAACCCACAACCACTGAAACCCAAAATCAATACATGTCACACATTGTTAGCCTGTGATTTTCAACACTGGGTTAAGCTGATCACGCATGGTTTGGAGGAGTCTTAGGAACAAATCCAAAAAATTAGGATCACCCTCTCTTCTAAACATATTTTTTATTCTTTTATAAGTTTTGTAGCCGAACAATGATTTCGACATACAAACACGGTGAGTTCAACCCACTTGCCAAGTCTTAGGATTTAGTAAATTTTCTAGTAATTTATACATTTTGACATTACACCGGGGATTTTGACGCAGAGGTCTTTGATAGAATATAGTTGGAGCTTGTAAAGTCGTGGTGCATATGGTTAACTACCAACCATCCTTAGTTTGGTTTGGTTGCATGTAATTTTGGTTTAGATTTTCAACACTCTGATACAGATTTCATAAACTACCAACCTTTCCATTTGTACTTAGAAGCTTACCTATTGTACCAATAGGCAAGCATAGCAAGTTGAAGAGAAAGTCTATGAAAGGTTTGGAAGCTTCACCAAATATGACTTTTTGATTCTTTGTGTCTATAAGAAGCTTTATGGACACCTTGTTGGAAGAAGAAGAAGAAGGAACCATATTATACTAAAAGGTAGTACAATAGACTAAAATAAAAAGATATTCATTTATAAATAGATTACTACAAAGAGTTGAGTATGGATGCACAAATAATTGCTTGAACAAGGGAATATCCATCTATATATAATATTGTAAAAGTAAAAGCAAATTCACTCAGTTGATGTGATTTGGTGCAGAAAAATGGAGGTTGTGATTATTTATGCACTATAAAATGGAGTTATAAGTAGGATTTTAATTGCCTGCAGTCACTTACCTCTATCTCTCTCCTCCAAGCATTTCTTTAGTTATTTCATAAACAAAATACATCAATGGTCAAGATGTATTAAATATAAGATCTAATGGTCCTTATATAACTGACTACAGTGGCTGCACCAAGCAGCAGCTGTAGTGGATCCTGGACGCTACGTGTCCTAGCTCTTTCATTTTAATGCAATGAACAAAAATATCAATATCTTCATCAAGTAAAGATGAAAAAATTTGAACTGTTCAATTAAAACTAACAATTTTTTTTGTCAAAACGTATTGGGTTGGGTTGATGTATTTAAGAGGAAAAACTTGGGTACCTAGTATTGAAGAGACATGGTCTAATTAGCAAACAGATTTCAACAAGTCGAACATTTGAAAGCTGAGAAGGCTATGTCGAACAAATAAAGTAAATAAATTTCTTACGTTGAAGCATACGAAGATGGTCATGAATCTAGCATAGTTTATGACCATGTCGATGACGGTCAGATTAATGTGGCGGAATTAAAGCAAAAACCACCTTATGTTTGCAAACTGTTAAAACCTTCGAAGGGGAAAAACTCCGTCAAACTTAATAAAAACAAGAAGTTCGTGAAAAAAAACATATTTGACATAATGAAAAATGAAGAAATATTCTGTAATACCCCGATCCTCCGACATAAGTTAATTATCATTTAATTAGTTAAGTGATGATTAGAAGGCATATTGATATTTGCTTATGTTAATTATTTAGAATTATTATGAGAACAAGTGGACTAGTTAGAATTAAAGGGGTTTGGTTAGATATGAACACAATGGCATTGCTGTAAATCTGGCTTAGTTGGAAGGTAAATTGGGTATTATTCTTCAATTGCATGGTCATAAAGTGGTGATAAAGACTATATTCCTTCCAAGTCAGAATTTTTGAAGAAGAGAGAGCATAGGAACATGGAAAGAAAGAAGAACTCATGAGGCAAACTCCATTTTCGCAACTATTGACACAGCTCCACTAAATCAGGTATATCTCCCAACTCGTAACTCCGATCGTAACGATTCTGGTCCCATTGGAAAGCTAACGAATTTCTCTTCGATTTGCACCTATGGTTCGCATTTATAGCTTCTGTTTTGGTGGAGATAAACGCATTTGAAGATTGATGATTGATGCTGAAAGTGAGTACAAGAGTGGTTACGGGTTTGATCATATTGAGGTGAAGTGTTGGCCAAAGAGAGAGTTCAATAGCAGCAAGAGTGTTCTCATAACCTCCATTAAATCCATGGTGAGTCCTTAGTTAGAGACTTTGGGGAAAATCAAGGGAATTGCATGTTTGGGGTTTAGGGATTGTGAGAAATAATTATAAATCCATGACACTAACATGATAATTGTGTTAATTGCTAGTTGTTATTGTTATTTGCTGGCTGGATATATCTTTAAATCGTGCATGCAGGTGGATTCACGGGGTTAAAATACCCCAGGGCAGAACTGATGAGTTCTGCGTTTTTCTGCATCTGCTATGGTCCGCTGAGCGGGCTATGGCCGCTTAGCGGATGATGAACATTTTTCCAGAAAATCGCGAGTCCGCTAAGGGACGTGAGGCCGCTAAGCGGAAGATGCTGTTTGTGGAAAAATAAAGTATCGCGAATCCGCTAAGCGGACAGGAGTCGCTAAGCGGAAGATGCTGATTTCAGAATTCTATTTCTTACCCCTTGAGTGCAGTTCTGGTTTTATTCGTAACCGGACTCCTCCCTATTCGATTATGTGTACCTGTTGATGGTACGTGACACCGTTAATCATTAAAGTTTTGTATTTCCATTTGATTATTCGGAAATTGTGAATTATGCATAATTGAATGTGATGGTGTAACTACTAATGCTTGTTCCTTAATGCTTTATGAATGCAATGTGATAGAACATGAAAATGTGGTGATGTCCAATGTTTTGGTTAAACATTCGGACTGGTTTGTATTATGACCTTACACTTGATGCGTGTACGTATGCTTGAATCGAAGTGGCCGGGGGCTAGGTTGGGATATACCTCTTACTATGATGTAAGGTATTATCCTGGATCATGTGGTCCGTGGAATAGTCCGATGTTATGATCAGAGGTCGCGCACCTGAGCTACCGTTGCAGTGTGCTCGTGAGTGCCGTGAGGGGCTTATACTCATTGTCGATGACACACTTGGGTGCTCGGTATGGTGGGGCTATGTGGCCATGTAGGCTATTACATAGTGATTGTAACTCACCTCTAGTAAAGTCATGTAGACTAATACTAGGCTTTCGCCCGGTGGGACCATGCGTCAAGGTGGCGGTTTGTACTCGGTGTAACCCACTTGCGTGAAGAAGGTTAATGGGACAATGACGCCATTTAGGCTAATTTCATCTCGCGGCTACTTAGGCTTGTGCGAACCCGTTTAACCATCTTGCAGTGAGCTTGTACAAGTCCCTTGACACTAGGCATGGGTGGACTCATCGAGGGTGCGTTCGTTCCATAATCTAGCCGAGGTTTATTACACTTCTTGATTCCCCGTATATGGATACGGGTTTGCATACTTGTTTGTGATATACTTGTGTGTTTGTATATGATGAGTCCTATGGTGGACGATTCCTTGTTTTCTCCGTACTTGTACCGGATGTGAGGATAACCCCGAATCAATGGTGGATTCGGTTTGTTGATGCATGTACCCTGTAGAACCGAGTGGACCCATAGGATAGGAGGACTCACTGAGATTTAGTAATCTCACCCCAATCAACTTATATTTTTTTCAGGTGCAGTTTAGTAGCGTTTGACGGATAGCAGGTTCGGATTGACGACTTAAAGTGGTGATGGCTCGGAGACCTCGTCAGATCTCATTTTCCGCTGTGCAGATCCATGAAGACACATGTTTTGTAATTGTTAATATTATTCCATGTTGTATTCATATGGATCCTCTTGTATCTTAGCTTTTGTATGTACTCAAATACCGATTTTTAATGTTTCATGCATAATATACTAGTCAATTATGTGTGGGGTGTTACAGTTGGTATCAGAGCAGGTCGATTCTCGGCCGAGCCATGAGACATCACTAGCAATTCCTTTCTTCCTCACATGTGTGCGTTGCTAGCCTGATTTTACTGACATCTCATTGAGTCGTTGAACCTGATCAACTCATCGACTGAATGCGTGACAGTGGAATTACTGCAGAGCCGCCACGAGGACTCATAAAACCTGCAAGGTTGTGAACCTAAGTCGTTGAAGTAGGATGAGTAATGGATTGTTTGGACATTGTAAGTGGATAATATTGGAGTCGTCAAGCTTAAGGAGAGCGTTCGACACGAAGTAGTGATACCCGAACTATCAAGGTGTGGATGAAGACAGCTAGAACCCCTAGGATTTTGACTGAACGAAGTGAAGCCTTCTCTAAGTCTTGGTAAAAGCAAGGGAAATCCAAATAGGATTGAGTAGGAGCCTTGTAAGTGATATTCTCCGAAGGTGTTGAGCTGGGATTTAGTAGGATTTAGTACTGATGACACTGCCGGTGTTAAGTGCGACTGATGAGCTGATAGGGCAGAGTAACCTTTGGAAGCGCGGATAGAGGAGTCAGACCTTTCTGATTACGCTGGCATGGACAGTAATTGGATGGACGGAGTATTGGATCCTGATTCAACTTGGTGTATCTCAGACGAAAGTGGTTACTTAGTAAAGGTTGGTGGAATGTACGAGTGTGGTAACTTACGATTGGGCGAAGCTTGAATACCTTGTCGGTAGAAGAGGGCATGCATTTCCGTTCTTATCATTTTGTATTTAAGTTCTAGAACTACGCTAGATGGAATATGAAATGATGTAGAAGCGTGAAATGCAGTGACCTAAGTTCTTGTTAGTTGTTGTTTGTCTGACCCCGAGTGAAGCCATAGAACTACGCTTGGCGTTGGGCGTTCAGGCGAGTAAGAACTAAGATCTATCTGGAACGTCAGTAGGATGATCGCATTTGTGTTGGTTGTTAGGAACCATAGTATTCCTATCTGGACTGAATTATCCTTGGAATCTCATGCATGCATGGGACGAGTGGGTACGTGCATGGCATAGTGATCCGAAGTTGAACTTCAAATCTTCGTGCTTGCCGTGTTGGCTTTCCGAGTAAGTAAACCTTGGTGTGTAGCACTCTCAGGTTTTAGCATCCTGAGGAGTGTGATTCGAAGGACTTGAGGAACGATGAGTCTATTGGAAGCCTGTTCAGACACTTGTCGGTTGTGATAATAGGATACTCGTGTGGGTCATTATACGCCACTGAGGTAGTTTACCTGGGTACATGGCCTCGGAGTTAGACCACCATGTTGGTACTACCAGACGGGCATAATGCCACAGTATCACTATCGTGCACAAAGATGCATGAGCCATCTTTTTTCTGACATGTGTGGGACAAAGGTGATCTGAAGCTCAAGGTAGAATTCTGATTTGGCACTCATGAGACACAGATCCAGACTCTCATAAGGTATGGAGGATGAGGATCCATATGTTGCACTCGATAGTTGAGAAATAACTAGACAACCGATGGTGAAATGGATCAAGATCCAATACTATACTTATGGAGACTCTGGGTGATCGTGATCCCGTGAGTTAGTATCATATTATACCTTGGGGACGTTCTTGTTCCCTGAAGTGTTAAATTCCAGTTATGTGAGTATAGGGTGGAACTCATGTATGACCACGATATTCCGGTCAGCACATTGAGTGGCTATCCCTTAACACTGGTGACCGGTGATAGAATCGGTGAAAGGTGTCTTGGATTAACTTGGAGTGTGACAGATTGGGAAGAGTGTTTGTTGATGCTCTGAGTGAAGGAATATGAAACTTGGGAAGACAAAGACACCCTTGGATCGATACGTGCTGAGGGGTCAGTAGGAGAGATTTACATGGTGGAAAGTGCAATCCCTTGCATTGCGACTACGCTCAAGCTGTTAGAAGCACTGCAATGAAGGATACTACCGAGGAAGTCAGTTAGTATTCGATTCAGAAGTGAGAAAGGCATTAGATGACTGTACGAATGAAGAGTGGCCGTGAGAAGTTGTTGTATCCGTTAAGTCGCTTGACTCATCAGAGGTGTTATCACACCAAGAGAACAAAGTTGTATAGTTGGGAAGAAGCTATGTGAACTGTCAGGGATGTCGTGAATTGCATTATGTTATGAAGGGTTCATTATATTAGTCAAGTAACAAGACTTTTTGTAAGGGAAGACATAACAAGTTATGCACTGTGGGAATTAATGGTGAGGGGACGAATCTCTAAGTCAGGGAGACTTCGACTTTCGATGTCATGGAGCCGAATGTGAAACCAACTTGTGTTTAGTGGACCTAGTCCGGATTGATGGAATTATTAGTGACCTAATTTTGGAAACTGCTCATACTCAAGAAGTAGCCTTAGTTGGGGGTGTCTAAGGTCCTAGCACGTACCTTGATGGCACGAATTTTCGAGAAGGAACCTTTGTTATTTAAGAATTGGGTAAACTTGGTAAAGTAATGAAACTAAGTGGACTGTGGACATAGCGTGGCTTAGAGGATTTCAAGGTATGTGACTTGTTGGGATCAGAGTAGCGCAACGGATAAAGGAAGAACCAGATAAGATTGGAGATAGAAATGGACGGATTATTTTGGGTCTTATTTTGGAATGGAAGTGTCCTCCTAAGAGAAACTCCTCGAAGTGGCGTTTTGTTCATCTCAGTCCCTTACAAGAGTTCACCATAATCCCGAGACGTGTCGTCAATGGGACGACTTGGAAAGACACTTTGTGGATGGCATGTTGTCCGATGTTTGTAGATCATCAGTTGAGCTCGTAAGCAACAAGTGTTTGATATAGTATTGTGACCGCTGGAATGCGGAGGACTAGTGGAGATTTTCAGTTGACACATGTTCTTTGTGGTTATGTCTTGTGAATTATGATCGTGCAGGAAGACTTGGACAATGGTCACTGGTCAGTTTTTGAAGTTCACCTCTCATCAGTGGAATCTTGCGTGAAGTTGTAGAATGACAAGGCTACAATTGCAAGATGATTACACCTTCGTGGTTTTGCGGTGACAGTTGTTATGTCTAAACTGGAGTAAGGGTTAAAGTAAGAAGAATCAGTTGTATAAAGTAAGGGTAAACTTGGGACAATCATCCTAACACTTTGGAAACCAGAAGTTAGGACCAAGAAATTCGACTAATGCTTAACGTCATTGTATGGACTTTGGTAGAGGACAATTTGAAGTGTCGTCATGGGGAGGATTATTGTAGCAAGAATGCTTGGATAGGAAGTAATTCAAGGAGCTGAGTGGATCAGTGACGTTTGTTGAACGAAGAAAATCCGACATGAGTGGATTATTAAAGTTTTTGAAGTTTTGGAAATCTAGTGTAGAGCAGTGAAGGTCAAGGACCCTGGAAGGATCCTTTCCCCTGGTGTGTCAATACGAAGTATTAGATTAGACGTGTTGCTTGAGAGTTAAGGTTTCTAATCATGTATAGTGGGACGCAAGCGTTTTGGCAGATTAAGTTTCTTCGTATGGAATAACCATCAGACAGAGTAGTGAGATTATCTAAAGAGGAATGTGAGTAACATCCTTTCCCTTAGTTGGATAGATATGCAAGGTTGGTCTTCTTGGTGATCGGTAGGAATTCGAGGACGAATTCTATTTAAGGGGGGGAGAATGTAATACCCCGATCCTCCGACATAAGTTAATTATCATTTAATTAGTTAAGTGATGATTAGAAGGCATATTGATATTTGCTTATGTTAATTATTTAGAATTATTATGAGAACAAGTGGACTAGTTAGAATTAAAGGGGTTTGGTTAGATATGAACACAATGGCATTGCTGTAAATCTGGCTTAGTTGGAAGGTAAATTGGGTATTATTCTTCAATTGCATGGTCATAAAGTGGTGGTAAAGACTATATTCCTTCCAAGTCAGAATTTTTGAAGAAGAGAGAGCATAGGAACATGGAAAGAAAGAAGAACTCATGAGGCAAACTCCATTTTCGCAACTATTGACACAGCTCCACTAAATCAGGTATATCTCCCAACTCGTAACTCCGATCGTAACGATTCTGGTCCCATTGGAAAGCTAACGAATTTCTCTTCGATTTGCACCTATGGTTCGCATTTATAGCTTCTGTTTTGGTGGAGATAAACGCATTTGAAGATTGATGATTGATGCTGAAAGTGAGTACAAGAGTGGTTACGGGTTTGATCATATTGAGGTGAAGTGTTGGCCAAAGAGAGAGTTCAATAGCAGCAAGAGTGTTCTCATAACCTCCATTAAATCCATGGTGAGTCCTTAGTTAGAGACTTTGGGGAAAATCAAGGGAATTGCATGTTTGGGGTTTAGGGATTGTGAGAAATAATTATAAATCCATGACACTAACATGATAATTGTGTTAATTGCTAGTTGTTATTGTTATTTGCTGGCTGGATATATCTTTAAATCGTGCATGCAGGTGGATTCACGGGGTTAAAATACCCCACGGCAGAACTGATGAGTTCTGCGTTTTTCTGCATCTGCTATGGTCCGCTGAGCGGGCTATGGCCGCTTAGCGGATGATGAACATTTTTCCAGAAAATCGCGAGTCCGCTAAGCGGACGTGAGGCCGCTAAGCGGAAGATGCTGTTTGTGGAAAAATAAAGTATCGCGAATCCGCTAAGCGGACAGGAGTCGCTAAGCGGAAGATGCTGATTTCAGAATTCTATTTCTTACCCCTTGAGTGCAGTTCTGGTTTTATTCGTAACCGGACTCCTCCCTATTCGATTATGTGTACCTGTTGATGGTACGTGACACCGTTAATCATTAAAGTTTTGTATTTCCATTTGATTATTCGGAAATTGTGAATTATGCATAATTGAATGTGATGGTGTAACTACTAATGCTTGTTCCTTAATGCTTTATGAATGCAATGTGATGGAACATGAAAATGTGGTGATGTCCAATGTTTTGGTTAAACATTCGGACTGGTTTGTATTATGACCTTACACTTGATGCGTGTACGTATGCTTGAATCGAAGTGGCCGGGGGCTAGGTTGGGATATACCTCTTACTATGATGTAAGGTATTATCCTGGATCATGTGGTCCGTGGAATAGTCCGATGTTATGATCAGAGGTCGCGCACCTGAGCTACCGTTGCAGTGTGCTCGTGAGTGCCGTGAGGGGCTTATACTCATTGTCGATGACACACTTGTGTGCTCGGTATGGTGGGGCTATGTGGCCATGTAGGCTATTACATAGTGATTGTAACTCACCTCTAGTAAAGTCATGTAGACTAATACTAGGCTTTCGCCCGGTGGGACCTTGCGTCAAGGTGGCGGTTTGTACTCGGTGTAACCTACTTGCGTGAAGAAGGTTAATGGGACAATGACGCCATTTAGGCTAATGTCATCTCGCGGCTACTTAGGCTTGTGCGAACCCGTTTAACCATCTTGCAGTGAGCTTGTACAAGTCCCTTGACACTAGGCATGGGTGGACTCATCGAGGGTGCGTTCGTTCCATAATCTAGCCGAGGTTTATTACACTTCTTGATTCCCCGTATATGGATACGGGTTTGCATACTTGTTTGTGATATACTTGTGTGTTTGTATATGATGAGTCCTATGGTGGACGATTCCTTGTTTTCTCCGTACTTGTACCGGATGTGAGGATAACCCCGAATCAATGGTGGATTCGGTTTGTTGATGCATGTACCCTGTAGAACCGAGTGGACCCATAGGATAGGAGGACTCACTGAGATTTAGTAATCTCACCCCAATCAACTTATATTTTTTTCAGGTGCAGTTTAGTAGCGTTTGACGGATAGCAGGTTCGGATTGACGACTTAAAGTGGTGATGGCTCGGAGACCTCGTCAGATCTCATTTTCCGCTGTGCAGATCCATGAAGACACATGTTTTGTAATTGTTAATATTATTCCATGTTGTATTCATATGGATCCTCTTGTATCTTAGCTTTTGTATGTACTCAAATACCGATTTTTAACGTTTCATGCATAATATACTAGTCAATTATGTGTGGGGTGTTACATATTCAATGTATTAGTTACTGGGAAACGACCTAAACCCCCCATTAGAATAGACGGAAAAGAGAGGTTTTTTTAAGTATCACAATTTTTTGGATCATAAAATTTCCCAATGTGTGCTTTCCATGGACTTGGTCCAGAACACACTCAAAGAAGGTAGATTGAATTTTGGGGATATATCCAAACCTCAAATGCAAGTTGATTCCGACCCCTTCAACTCAAGGATGTGCATTATGATTAGGGGTGGAAATAGGCCAGGCCGATAACAGGGGCCTACAGGCTAGCCTATATAGGCTCAGGCCAGGCCACACATTATTTTTAAATAGAAAAGGCTTAGGCTTTTTTATAAGCCTATTTAGTTAAAAAGGCTAGGCCTCAGGCCCTAAAAAAAGCCTTTTAAGCCTATTAGGCTGGCCTATTTAAATAAATATGAATACTTTTTTTAATATCATTATGTTATATTTTATACTTTGAATTAAAATACATAAATAAAATTTGGTTATCTTTAAGAACTTGTAAAAATAAGATGAAAACATCTGATGAACATTGTTTTCATAAGTTCTCTTAAACAAATAGTCTTGTAAAACTTATGCTAAGAGGTAAGTTAAAATAAGACAATGGAAACAAATTTTTAGTCTCTTGATCTTTTAGTTAGTTAGTCTATTTAAATATTATTTTAATTGTTTATATACATATGTCTAAAACAAATAGGCTTTTATATAGGCTAACAGGCTAACTAGGCCTTCGAAAAGGCCAGGCTCAGACCTAAAAACTAAGCCTACGACAGGCCACAGGCCAGGCTTAGGCTTCAGTTTTTTTAAGAGGCCAGGCTTAGGCTTGACAAAGCCTAGCTCGGCCCAGCCTATTTCCACCCCTAATTATGATAAAACCATTGAAATCTTAATGTTGAGACTACTAAAGGTCTCGACATGGATGTTGAATAAATTTTTGTAGATGAGTATGACGAAAAGATGAAGGTGGTCTATCCAAAATCCGAGGAAGAAGTTATAAATTTCTTGAATCGATGTAGGATATTCTGAGGTAATATTATGCCCCAAGTGTATTGTTATTATCGATAAAGGGGCTGCTAAGTGCCTTAAAGGTGTCTGACCTTTAAATCCGAGAAAGAGCAAATGGGGCAGGAAGAGACCTCAGTTTACTTTCAACAAGAAGAGTATTTCTCGCAGGAAAAAGTGAGAGTTTCCTAGGAACCATGGAAAACAACGAAGGACATATGTTCCCTTTTCAAATGTTCCTCGGGGAGAATGGGTCCGACCGTTGGATAAGCACAACGCCAGCCAACAAAAGTGGAAGACGTTCGAGATGGGTACATGGTCCTTTTACCAAGAAAATTCCCAAATGTCGAAGAAATACCCGTACAGTCCTCAAAAATATTTAGGAAAGAAGAAGACAACCTTTGAAGTTGTAGAGTCTAGCGCCAACAACAAAGCTCCAACAACAACAGTCAGCGAAACAGCCAAAAATCTAGTAAAACAGAGACTTTTTCCTGCGTTGTAACCAATAGCGAAGAACAACCTTAAAGTTCATGTATTATAAATGGATGAAAAAATGCTCATAGATCATTTCAGTTATGGATCTGAACAGGACCTTAATATTATTTGTAATGTTGTTTCCATCTTACCCGTGGAATATGACTGTGTCACACAAGTTACTGGAACATAAGATGAATACTTTGCCAAAGAAACAGAAAATTATAAACCAATGTTTTATTACATAATGAGCAATCACTATTACCCAAAATCCATTTCACAACAGTTGGAAAAGCAATATTATTATTATGAACTAGGTAGTGCTCTACCATTCACAGAAGTTACTTCAAACAACCATTATGATATTCTTTAACACATAACATTAAACAACGGTAGTTTTAAACAACCGTTGTGATATATACACTGTGTATATTATAAATTATGTAGAATTATTGTTTTGCCAATACTCATTAAACATATAACATATCAATCTAATCTAGAACATTATAATATGACAAATTAAGTTATATTAGAAAAACAAGTTACACCGTTCAATGTTATACAAGATTTCTTCAGCATTTATCCGCATTTTTCTCTTTAATGATAGAGAACTTGGTTTAATGCTCCTAGTTCTTCAACCTCCCCTTCTTTAGCCTCTAGTTCATTTTGAAAAATATTATTTACTTTGCATACAAAATTAGAGGTGGAAAAAGGGGCGGTTGAAGAACAAGAAGCATTAAACCAAGTTCGAACGATTAAAGAGTGAAATGTAGACAATGGGCTGAAGAATTCTTGTCTAGCATTAAACAGTGTAAGAAAGTTTTCTAATATAACTTTATCTATCATATTATAATTTTCTAATGGAATCCAAAAAGTTATATATTCGGTAAGGGGTTGTAAAAACATACAAACCATATAAGATATAGTAAAACCATTTAAAAATACATCAACAACAACATTCATCAACAACAAACCTTAAGCAACATAAAAGATACAACAAAATCATCAAAACATGTCATAATTTACATAAAACATACAACTCTTATTAATAACTGTTGGACCAAAATTGTTCATATCCCTTGAGTTTTGATGATAACAAAGTACTTAAAGAACATTTGAGTATACTAATATTTTTTTAAGTGGGCAGGATCATAAACTTGAAAATCAACTTCTTTTAACGCTATAAAAGAGCTTTAGAAGATAAGCTTCAATTCTCAGATTTTGATGGTTCATAATCTGGTGACTCGGATTTGGTATCTCTACTTCTGGTGACACCTCAAATTATGAAGACCTGGAATAAAGTTACTAAGCCTCTGGTCCGTACTCTATCTCTAAAAGAGAACCATCTTGTCAAAGTCGACTTTTGGGAGAAAGTCAACTGGAGTTTATGCAGTGAAAGGCTCAAGGAAATTTGACATGACATCTTAAGTTTTTCCAACAAATTTGTATATACCTAGTATGAAGAAAGGCGGAGAGGACAAAGTATATACACATAGGAAGAAGATCTTAACAACAGGCGAACTTCCAACGTCTCTATCTTATAACTGCTTCTCAGCAAAGACACTTGTGAAAGTCATCTTCCAACTACTCTTTTGTTTCCTCTATATAAGGAGTAGAAGATTTGAAGGAAGAAGAACCAACAACTATGAATTGGAAAAAATAATGAACAAAAAACTAAGCTTTGGTATATATTTCTATTATGTTGCACATAGTCTTGAGATTTATTATCTTTGTATATCTTAGAAATCTCAAGTGTTAAAGTCTTTTATTGTGTTGTATTATTTGTGCACATATGGATGTAGATCAAGTGAATCATGTTGTCTAATCATCTAAAATGTTTGTTTGGAAATTTAGTGAAAGTCTCTTGCTAGGTTGCTTGAGCAAAGGAAGACTCATGCTAGGTTGCTTGAGTATACAAAATCTCTTTCTAGGTTGACAGAGCAAAGGAAGTCTCTTGCTAGTTTGATTGAGTAAAGGAAGTCTCTTGCTAGGTTGCTTGAGCAGTAGTCTCTTCATAGGTTGAACGAGCAAAAGAAGTTTCGGGCTAGTTTGCTTGAGCAGGTTGTTATTATTTTTTACTATAGTGAAAATGTCTGGTTGGACAAGGGGACTGGACTACTCTCAGTTTGTGAGAGGAACTAGGATAACTCTGTCTATGTTTTTACTTATTGCTTTTGCACTTTATTTCTTTCCGTTACTAACTACTCTAAGTTCAATTTCTGAAGTTGGTTTTGAGAAGAAAAAAGTATTCACCACACACAATTCAACCCCCTTCTAGAATATTTTTCTCACCTACAATAATAACAACAACATAAAATGTTTCAAAAAATGTTTAAAAAACGTACATGTCCCATAGTGACATCCACGATGAAAGAATGATGAAACTTGTAGAATTTGGTCTTTTTAAAGATTTTTGTGTGTTATACTACATAAAAGTCACGATGCTCATCAAACTTTCAAAATTTTGTCTTTTTTGAAGCTTTTTGTGTGCTATACATAAAATTCACAAAGTTCGTTAAATTTGTAAACTTTGGTATTCTGGAAGATTTTCGAGTGCTATATTACATAAAATACACAAATTTCGTTAAACTTGCTTACATAGATATTACAACAAAAAAGTCACGAAATTTGTTAAACTAGCAAATTTTGGTCTTTTTGAAGATTTCTGTGTGTTTTACTGCATAAAAGTCACAAAGTTCGTCAAACTTATAAAATTTTGTCTTTTTAAAGATTTTTCTGTGCGATACTACTTAAAATTCACGAAATTCGTTAAATTTGCAAACATTAATATTTTGGAAGATTTTTGGGGGCTATAGGACATAAAATACACGAAGTTCGTTAAACTTGCATAAATTGGTATTTTGAAAGATTTTCGTATGCTATACTACATAAAATTCACGAAGTTCATCAAACTTGCAAAATTTGGTCTTTTTAAAGATTTTTGTGTCCTGTACTATATAAAATTAATGAAGTTCGTTAAACTTACAAAATTTGGTCTTTTTGAAGATTCTCATGTGCTATACTACATAAAAGTCACGAAGTTCGTTAAACATCCAATATTTGATATTTTTGAAGATTTTTGTGTATTCACGAAGTTCATTAAATCTGTAAACTCTGGTATTTTGCATGATTTTCGTGTCCTATACTACAGAAAAGTCACGAAGTTCGTCAAACTTGCATAAATTTGGTCTTTTTGAAGAATTTTGTATGCTATATTACATAAAATCAACGAAGTTCGTTAAATTTGAAAACTTAGTTATTTTGGAAGATTTTCGTGTGCTATACTACATAAAATACACGAAGTTCGTTAAACTAGCATACATTGATATTATTGAAGATTTTAGTATGTTATACTACAAAAAGTCGCGTAATTCGTTAAACTTGCAGATTATGGTCTTTTTAAAGATTTTTGTGTGTTATACTGCATAAAAGTCACGATGCTCATCAAACCTTCAAAATTTTGTCTTTTTTGAAGCTTTTTGTGTGCTATACTACATAAAATTCACAAAGTTTGTTAAATTTGTAAACTTTGGTATTCTGGAAGATTTTCGAGTGCTATACTACATAAAATACACAAATTTCGTTAAACTTGCTTACATAGATATTACAACAAAAAAGTCACGAAATTTGTTAAACTAGCAAATTTTTGTCTTTTTGAAGATTTCTGTGTGTTTTACTGCATAAAAGTCACAAAGTTCGTCAAACTTATAAAATTTGGACTTTTTGAAGGTTTTTCTGTGCTATACTACTTAAAATTCACGAAATTCGTTAAATTTGCAAACATTAATATTTTGGAAGATTTTTGGGGGCTATAGGACATAAAATACCCGAAGTTCGTTAAACTTGCATAAATTGGTATTTTGAAAGATTTTCGTATGCTATACTACATAAAATTCACGAAGTTCATCAAACTTGCAAAATTTGGTCTTTTTAAAGATTTTTGTGTCCTGTACTATAAAAAATTAATGAAGTTCGTTAAACTTACAAAATTTGGTCTTTTTGAAGATTCTCATGTGCTATACTACATAAAAGTCACGAAGTTCGTTAAACATCCAATATTTGATATTTTTGAAGATTTTTGTGTATTGTTGAAGCGGTAAAGCGGCAAGCAAAAAGTAATAGGTTTATTATTTATTACCGGGTGATATAGGTTATATCGTATCGTAGTCCACAGAGATTGGTTGAGAAGAACTGCCGTTCGACTATCTCGCGTTCTAAGTTTCATGATTGGGTGCGGAAAGGTAAATGCGGGAAAAGTAAATAAAAGCAGATAAACAATCTCAATAGTCTAAGAGAAATAGTTATGGAATTGTATTTCGTTCTACCCGTCGAATACTTAAATTTGAAGATATATCGCTCGACACTCACAATACGCATCAACATCACCGGGCATCACTCGAGATGCCACATCGGTGTCCATGTCTGCAACACCGACGAAAGCTCAACCGTACTATTCACATCAGCGATTTCTCCACCGACACAAACAACACGGAGGCATTAGACTCGATACCCACTAAGATTGTTAGTCCTAAATCCATGTCTGCAACCCAGAAACTAACAGTTATCATTCCTAATCAAGATCTATGGTGTCCATGTCTGCAACAACACAAATCCAGAGCATTTAAGCAAAAAGATCAAGAACAACAACAATGATGATTTGTAAAGCGAATATATAAACGATCCCAAGATCCACAAATATACATACAATAAGAGTAGAAACATACATACAACACCCACCATTGGAATGAAACAAAGGGAAGAGAGAAGATGAACCAGAAAGATCTCACCGGTACAATGAAATCGAGACAGATCCATGATCAATCCACATGACATCGCACCCAATGGTGTTTCCTAAGCCTCTAAACTATCAAAATTGGACCAGAGCCACTCCATGGGGGAAATGGATGATAAAAAAAACCCTAAAAAAGTGTTTTTACAACATATATACAAGTTTGAAAGTCGCAGACCGCGCTAAGCGCGCCCACCGCGCTAAGCGGGCTGTTTTTTATTGTTCTTAAGCCGCCAGACCGCGCTTAGCGCCAAAAACCCGCGCTAAGCGCCCAACTCTCTGCCAAACGGGTCAAAAATGCTTCCAGACCCCGCTTAGCGCGGTCAAGCCCGCTTAGCGCGCTCAACAGAACAGCAAATCTTGTTTTGGTCA
Source organism: Vicia villosa (assembly GCF_029867415.1). NCBI lineage: Eukaryota > Viridiplantae > Streptophyta > Magnoliopsida > Fabales > Fabaceae > Vicia > Vicia villosa. Next base: position 440,356 of record NW_026705696.1, read on the forward strand.
TATCTTGAGAACCGTAACTCCGATTTGCGCCCGGTTCGAAGCGTTGGAAAGCTTATTCCATGCTCTATCTAATAATGAACAAATTGCAACCAAATTGATGAATTTGATCATCCTTATTTTGAGCCTTGTCCGCCGATGAATTGGTAAAATCGCGTGTTCGCCGCCGTGTCTTCGACACTCTATTCCTCAAAGCTTCGAACACACATAAATACCTACAAAAAGACAACAAAACTATCAAACAGTATATATTTACATGAAAACGTAACAAAACACAAACGATACAAATATACACAAAAACGGGGAATTATTCAAACGGTATTAACAAAAAGTATCGATAAGTGCCACTATTTACAAACACAAAATAACTACATTTTGGCACTTAACAACTCTCCCCAACTTGAATTTGTTTGTCCTCAAACAAGGCCAAACACTCAAAGAATCAAAAGTAAAAATCCAAAGAATCAAGAATCAACACGGTTTAGAAAATGAAACAATTGCACAGTTCAAACCAAAAACGTACAAACAAAGTAAAAACTTACCACAATCCTACAACGACGCATGAAAATGAAACCAATCCTAAGTACAATAATCATACAAAACATTCTAAACAAAAACAAGCTCAATAATGAATCACGCCTAGCAAAAATTCATCGGTAGATGAAAAACACCGAAAGGTGAGGACTTTGACACACACCCGACAAACTTGCAAACAATAGACAAAATTATGCATTCATCCAAAAAATAGTATTGAAAATGCAACGGCACGAATCACAAGGGCTTTCAAGGTTGTAATGTGGCTCGGTTAATAAACAAGTGATAAGTCCTAAATCTAATCGAAACAAAAAACTTGCCTAAACCTAAGGGAGTAATTACTTCCACAAAGTTTCAAACAATATAATTTCAATCAAACTTCTTATTTATCACAAATTGTCAAACCAAAACATAAGACTTATTAGCACACTCTTATTCCAAACTCTTTTTGTTCTTTTCTTTTTCAAACTTTTCTCTTTTTTCTTTCTTTTACTTTTCTTTCTCTCTCACATTTTTGTTTCTTTTTCTTTTTCTTTTCTTTCCACTACCTCATATCAATCACATCATAAAGAGGCAAACACCTTCTCCCCAACTTGAATTCAACCATAACATAAAGTGAATACTCCCTACTTTCTAAGGCAAGGTAAAAATCCATCTAAACATCATAATTATAGGTCAAGAAAACAAAGATAATCAAAATCCATCAAAAAGGGTGAACTATGTCTCAAGTTCAAAAACAAAATGGACAATGACAAAAAGGCTCAAAGGGGGTACTAATGGTCACACATTCACAAGGTAAAATGACATTTGGCCTATGGTAGTTGCGCTCAAAATCAAACAAGTGCCTTGATCACTTTCGTGCATTCACAAAATCAATACAGATGAAAGATTAAACATAATAATATCCAGTTAAAACAAGAAATGTCGGTCACTCACATATATACACAATGGAAAGCCACCTCACATCTATGGTAAAAAAGGGAAAACTAATGTGATTCAAGTCATGAGCAAGTTATGCAAAAAGAATGAGTAATATGAAAATTGTACAAATAAAAAGTCTCATAAACATGCTATGCTATAGAAAGCGATAAACGAGTACCTTGCTATGTACAAATTCGAACAATCATTACCGCACAATTGGCATGTTGAATCAATCAAAATTGAAGAATTACCAAATGCGACTTCAAGTAATCGAGCCAAAATTTGAGTCTAAACAACAACAACAAAAGAATTAAAATTCTAACTATAAAATACATACTATAAAGCCTTGGTGTAAGTGGGAAAAAGGCGAGGCAAATGAATCATTAAAAAGAATTCTTTAGCCAAAAGCTACAGACCGCGCTAAGCATGGTCTAGCGCGCTAAGCGCGCTACACCAGAAAAACCAGAAAACCGGCATTTCTAGTGCAGCCTCCACTTAACACCTACACTACTCATTTACAGAAAAATAAAACAGAAAATAAAACCGTTGGGGTGCCTCCCAACAAGCGCTCGTTTTACGTCGTTAGCTCGACGCCTTTTATTGTTTCGCGAATGGTAAGAACTTCCCCGCGGTACGCCAATGCTTTCGCCTCAAACGCCACCTAAAGAAAACGTCCTGCCCAAACACTTAACAAACGAATCAAAAGCAAAAGTATATATATAAGTATTTGTAAAAACACAAATATACATAAAACACAATATTTACAAAATCCTTAATTGGCTAAACAAATTGAAAAGTGAAGATTTAGAATTTACGAACTATCCGAGTTCAATTTGTTTAGCCAACTTCACCTTGCTAAATAGCAAAAGTAAAGAGGAACAAAATCAAACACACAAACATGTACAAGTATGAAAACATAAACATGTATAAATATACAAAAAAACACAAGTATGGGAATATGCACAAAATATACGATATGGACATATTTACGAAACTTAAAACACAAAACCATCGCAATGCGATTAATCTCAAAACCAATCCCCGGCAACGGCGCCATTTTGTTGAAGCGGTAAAGCGGCAAGCAAAAAGTAATAGGTTTATTATTTATTACCGGGTGATATAGGTTATATCGTATCGTAGTCCACAGAGATTGGTTGAGAAGAACTGCCGTTCGACTATCTCGCGTTCTAAGTTTCATGATTGGGTGCGGAAAGGTAAATGCGGGAAAAGTAAATAAAAGCAGATAAACAATCTCAATAGTCTAAGAGAAATAGTTATGGAATTGTATTTCGTTCTACCCGTCGAATACTTAAATTTGAAGATATATCGCTCGACACTCACAATACGCATCAACATCACCGGGCATCACTCGAGATGCCACATCGGTGTCCATGTCTGCAACACCGACGAAAGCTCAACCGTACTATTCACATCAGCGATTTCTCCACCGACACAAACAACACGGAGGCATTAGACTCGATACCCACTAAGATTGTTAGTCCTAAATCCATGTCTGCAACCCAGAAACTAACAGTTATCATTCCTAATCAAGATCTATGGTGTCCATGTCTGCAACAACACAAATCCAGAGCATTTAAGCAAAAAGATCAAGAACAACAACAATGATGATTTGTAAAGCGAATATATAAACGATCCCAAGATCCACAAATATACATACAATAAGAGTAGAAACATACATACAACACCCACCATTGGAATGAAACAAAGGGAAGAGAGAAGATGAACCAGAAAGATCTCACCGGTACAATGAAATCGAGACAGATCCATGATCAATCCACATGACGTCGCACCCAATGGTGTTTCCTAAGCCTCTAAACTATCAAAATTGGACCAGAGCCACTCCATGGGGGAAATGGATGATAAAAAAAACCCTAAAAAAGTGTTTTTACAACATATATACAAGTTTGAAAGTCGCAGACCGCGCTAAGCGCGCCCACCGCGCTAAGCGGGCTGTTTTTTATTGTTCTTAAGCCGCCAGACCGCGCTTAGCGCCAAAAACCCGCGCTAAGCGCCCAACTCTCTGCCAAACGGGTCAAAAATGCTTCCAGACCCCGCTTAGCGCGGTCAAGCCCGCTTAGCGCGCTCAACAGAACAGCAAATCTTGTTTTGGTCATATCTTGAGAACCGTAACTCCGATTTGCGCCCGGTTCGAAGCGTTGGAAAGCTTATTCCATGCTCTATCTAATAATGAACAAATTGCAACCAAATTGATGAATTTGATCATCCTTATTTTGAGCCTTGTCCGCCGATGAATTGGTAAAATCGCGTGTTCGCCGCCGTGTCTTCGACACTCTATTCCTCAAAGCTTCGAACACACATAAATACCTACAAAAAGACAACAAAACTATCAAACAGTATATATTTACATGAAAACGTAACAAAACACAAACGATACAAATATACACAAAAACGGGGAATTATTCAAACGGTATTAACAAAAAGTATCGATAAGTGCCACTATTTACAAACACAAAATAACTACATTTTGGCACTTAACAACTCTCCCCAACTTGAATTTGTTTGTCCTCAAACAAGGCCAAACACTCAAAGAATCAAAAGTAAAAATCCAAAGAATCAAGAATCAACACGGTTTAGAAAATGAAACAATTGCACAGTTCAAACCAAAAACGTACAAACAAAGTAAAAACTTACCACAATCCTACAACGACGCATGAAAATGAAACCAATCCTAAGTACAATAATCATACAAAACATTCTAAACAAAAACAAGCTCAATAATGAATCACGCCTAGCAAAAATTCATCGGTAGATGAAAAACACCGAAAGGTGAGGACTTTGACACACACCCGACAAACTTGCAAACAATAGACAAAATTATGCATTCATCCAAAAAATAGTATTGAAAATGCAACGGCACGAATCACAAGGGCTTTCAAGGTTGTAATGTGGCTCGGTTAATAAACAAGTGATAAGTCCTAAAGCTAATCGAAACAAAAAACTTGCCTAAACCTAAGGGAGTAATTACTTCCACAAAGTTTCAAACAATATAATTTCAATCAAACTTCTTATTTATCACAAATTGTCAAACCAAAACATAAGACTTATTAGCACACTCTTATTCCAAACTCTTTTTGTTCTTTTCTTTTTCAAACTTTTCTCTTTTTTCTTTCTTTTACTTTTCTTTCTCTCTCACATTTTTGTTTCTTTTTCTTTTTCTTTTCTTTCCACTACCTCATATCAATCACATCATAAAGAGGCAAACACCTTCTCCCCAACTTGAATTCAACCATAACATAAAGTGAATACTCCCTACTTTCTAAGGCAAGGTAAAAATCCATCTAAACATCATAATTATAGGTCAAGAAAACAAAGATAATCAAAATCCATCAAAAAGGGTGAACTATGTCTCAAGTTCAAAAACAAAATGGACAATGACAAAAAGGCTCAAAGGGGGTACTAATGGTCACACATTCACAAGGTAAAATGACATTTGGCTTATGGTAGTTGCGCTCAAAATCAAACAAGTGCCTTGATCACTTTCGTGCATTCACAAAATCAATACAGATGAAAGATTAAACATAATAATATCCAGTTAAAACAAGAAATGTCGGTCACTCACATATATACACAATGGAAAGCCACCTCACATCTATGGTAAAAAAGGGAAAACTAATGTGATTCAAGTCATGAGCAAGTTATGCAAAAAGAATGAGTAATATGAAAATTGTACAAATAAAAAGTCTCATAAACATGCTATGCTATAGAAAGCGATAAACGAGTACCTTGCTATGTACAAATTTGAACAATCATTACCACACAATTGGCATGTTGAATCAATCAAAATTGAAGAATTACCAAATGCGACTTCAAGTAATCGAGCCAAAATTTGAGTCTAAACAACAACAACAAAAGAATTAAAATTCTAACTATAAAATACATACTATAAAGCCTTGGTGTAAGTGGGAAAAAGGCGAGGCAAATGAATCATTAAAAAGAATTCTTTAGCCAAAAGCTACAGACCGCGCTAAGCATGGTCTAGCGCGCTAAGCGCGCTACACCAGAAAAACCAGAAAACCGGCATTTCTAGTGCAGCCTCCACTTAACACCTACACTACTCATTTACAGAAAAATAAAACAGAAAATAAAACCGTTGGGGTGCCTCCCAACAAGCGCTCGTTTTACGTCGTTAGCTCGACGCCTTTTATTGTTTCGCGAATGGTAAGAACTTCCCCGCGGTACGCCAATGCTTTCGCCTCAAACGCCACCTAAAGAAAACGTCCTGCCCAAACACTTAACAAACGAATCAAAAGCAAAAGTATATATATAAGTATTTGTAAAAACACAAATATACATAAAACACAATATTTACAAAATCCTTAATTGGCTAAACAAATTGAAAAGTGAAGATTTAGAATTTACGAACTATCCGAGTTCAATTTGTTTAGCCAACTTCACCTTGCTAAATAGCAAAAGTAAAGAGGAACAAAATCAAACACACAAACATGTACAAGTATGAAAACATAAACATGTATAAATATACAAAAAAACACAAGTATGGGAATATGCACAAAATATACGATATGGACATATTTACGAAACTTAAAACACAAAACCATCGCAATGCGATTAATCTCAAAACCAATCCCCGGCAACGGCGCCATTTTGTTGAAGCGGTAAAGCGGCAAGCAAAAAGTAATAGGTTTATTATTTATTACCGGGTGATATAGGTTATATCGTATCGTAGTCCACAGAGATTGGTTGAGAAGAACTGCCGTTCGACTATCTCGCGTTCTAAGTTTCATGATTGGGTGCGGAAAGGTAAATGCGGGAAAAGTAAATAAAAGCAGATAAACAATCTCAATAGTCTAAGAGAAATAGTTATGGAATTGTATTTCGTTCTACCCGTCGAATACTTAAATTTGAAGATATATCGCTCGACACTCACAATACGCATCAACATCACCGGGCATCACTCGAGATGCCACATCGGTGTCCATGTCTGCAACACCGACGAAAGCTCAACCGTACTATTCACATCAGCGATTTCTCCACCGACACAAACAACACGGAGGCATTAGACTCGATACCCACTAAGATTGTTAGTCCTAAATCCATGTCTGCAACCCAGAAACTAACAGTTATCATTCCTAATCAAGATCTATGGTGTCCATGTCTGCAACAACACAAATCCAGAGCATTTAAGCAAAAAGATCAAGAACAACAACAATGATGATTTGTAAAGCGAATATATAAACGATCCCAAGATCCACAAATATACATACAATAAGAGTAGAAACATACATACAACACCCACCATTGGAATGAAACAAAGGGAAGAGAGAAGATGAACCGGAAAGATCTCACCGGTACAATGAAATCGAGACAGATCCATGTTCAATCCACATGACGTCGCACCCAATGGTGTTTCCTAAGCCTCTAAACTATCAAAATTGGACCAGAGCCACTCCATGGGGGAAATGGATGATAAAAAAAACCCTAAAAAAGTGTTTTTACAACATATATACAAGTTTGAAAGTCGTAGACCGCGCTAAGCGCGCCCACCGCGCTAAGCGGGCTGTTTTTTATTGTTCTTAAGCCGCCAGACCGCGCTTAGCGCCAAAAACCCGCGCTAAGCGCCCAACTCTCTGCCAAACGGGTCAAAAATGCTTCCAGACCCCGCTTAGCGCGGTCAAGCCCGCTTAGCGCGCTCAACAGAACAGCAAATCTTGTTTTGGTCATATCTTGAGAACCATAACTCCGATTTGCGCCCGGTTCGAAGCGTTGGAAAGATTATTCCATGCTCTATCTAACAATGAACAAATTGCAACCAAATTGATGAATTTGATCATCCTTATGTATTTTGCATGATTTTCGTGTCCTATACTACAGAAAAGTCATGAAGTTCGTCAAACTTGCATAAATTTGGTCTTTTTGAAGAATTTTGTATGCTATATTACATAAAATCAACGAAGTTCGTTAAATTTGAAAACTTAGTTATTTTGGAAGATTTCCGTGTGCTATACTACATAAAATACACGAAGTTCGTTAAACTAGCATACATTGATATTATTGAAGATTTTAGTATGTTATACTACAAAAAGTCACGTAATTCGTTAAAATTGCAAATTATGGTCTTTTTAAAGATTTTTGTGTGTTATACTGCATAAAAGTCACGATGCTCATCAAACCTTCAAAATTTTGTCTTTTTTGAAGCTTTTTGTGTGCTATATACTACATAAAATTCACAAAGTTCCTTAAATTTGTAAACTTTGGTATTCTGGAAGATTTTCGAGTGCTATACTACATAAAATACACAAATTTCGTTAAACTTGCTTACATAGATATTACAACATAAAAGTCACGAAATTTTTTAAACTAGCAAATTTTGGTCTTTTTGAAGATTTCCGTGTGTTTTACTGCATAAAAGTCACAAAGTTCGTCAAACTTATAAAATTTGGTCTTTTTGAAGATTTTTCTGTGCTATACTACTTAAAATTCACGAAATTCGTTAAATTTGCAAACTTTAATATTTTGGAAGATTTTTGGGTGCTATAAGACATAAAATACACGAAGTTTGATAAACTTGCATAAATTGGTATTTTGAAAGATTTTCGTATGCTATACTACATAAAATTCACGAAGTTCATCAAACTTGCAAAATTTGGTCTTTTTAAAGATTTTTGTGTCCTGTACTATATAAAATTAATGAAGTTCGTTAAACTTACAAAATTTGGTCTTTTTGAAGATTCTCATGTGCTATACTACATAAAAGTCACGAAGTTCGTTAAACATCCAATATTTGATATTTTTGAAGATTTTTGTGTATTCACGAAGTTCATTAAATTTGTAAACTCTGGTATTTTGCATGATTTTCGTGTCCTATACTACAGAAAAGTCATGAAGTTCGTCAAACTTGCATAAATTTGGTCTTTTTGAAGAATTTTGTATGCTATATTACATAAAATCAACGAAGTTCGTTAAATTTGAAAACTTAGTTATTTTGGAAGATTTCCGTGTGCTATACTACATAAAATACACGAAGTTCGTTAAACTAGCATACATTGATATTATTGAAGATTTTAGTATGTTATACTACAAAAAGTCACGTAATTCGTTAAACTTGCAAATTATGGTCTTTTTAAAGATTTTTGTGTGTTATACTGCATAAAAGTCACGATGCTCATCAAACCTTCAAAATTTTGTCTTTTTTGAAGCTTTTTGTGTGCTATATACTACATAAAATTCACAAAGTTCCTTAAATTTGTAAACTTTGGTATTCTGGAAGATTTTCGAGTGCTATACTACATAAAATACACAAATTTCGTTAAACTTGCTTACATAGATATTACAACATAAAAGTCACGAAATTTTTTAAACTAGCAAATTTTGGTCTTTTTGAAGATTTCCGTGTGTTTTACTGCATAAAAGTCACAAAGTTCGTCAAACTTATAAAATTTGGTCTTTTTGAAGATTTTTCTGTGCTATACTACTTAAAATTCACGAAATTCGTTAAATTTGCAAACTTTAATATTTTGGAAGATTTTTGGGTGCTATAAGACATAAAATACACGAAGTTTGATAAACTTGCATAAATTGGTATTTTGAAAGATTTTCGTATGCTATACTACATAAAATTCACGAAGTTCATCAAACTTGCAAAATTTGGTCTTTTTAAAGATTTTTGTGTCCTGTACTATATAAAATTAATGAAGTTCGTTAAACTTACAAAATTTGGTCTTTTTGAAGATTCTCATGTGCTATACTACATAAAAGTCACGAAGTTCGTTAAACATCCAATATTTGATATTTTTGAAGATTTTTGTGTATTCACGAAGTTCATTAAATTTGTAAACTCTGGTATTTTGCATGATTTTCGTGTCCTATACTACAGAAAAGTCATGAAGTTCGTCAAACTTGCATAAATTTGGTCTTTTTGAAGAATTTTGTATGCTATATTACATAAAATCAACGAAGTTCGTTAAATTTGAAAACTTAGTTATTTTGGAAGATTTCCGTGTGCTATACTACATAAAATACACGAAGTTCGTTAAACTAGCATACATTGATATTATTGAAGATTTTAGTATGTTATACTACAAAAAGTCACGTAATTCGTTAAACTTGCAAATTATGGTCTTTTTAAAGATTTTTGTGTGTTATACTGCATAAAAGTCACGATGCTCATCAAACCTTCAAAATTTTGTCTTTTTTGAAGCTTTTTGTGTGCTATATACTACATAAAATTCACAAAGTTCCTTAAATTTGTAAACTTTGGTATTCTGGAAGATTTTCGAGTGCTATACTACATAAAATACACAAATTTCGTTAAACTTGCTTACATAGATATTACAACATAAAAGTCACGAAATTTTTTAAACTAGCAAATTTTGGTCTTTTTGAAGATTTCCGTGTGTTTTACTGCATAAAAGTCACAAAGTTCGTCAAACTTATAAAATTTGGTCTTTTTGAAGATTTTTCTGTGCTATACTACTTAAAATTCACGAAATTCGTTAAATTTGCAAACTTTAATATTTTGGAAGATTTTTGGGTGCTATAAGACATAAAATACACGAAGTTTGATAAACTTGCATAAATTGGTATTTTGAAAGATTTTCGTATGCTATACTACATAAAATTCACGAAGTTCATCAAACTTGCAAAATTTGGTCTTTTTAAAGATTTTTGTGTCCTGTACTATATAAAATTAATGAAGTTCGTTAAACTTACAAAATTTGGTCTTTTTGAAGATTCTCATGTGCTATACTACATAAAAGTCACGAAGTTCGTTAAACATCCAATATTTGATATTTTTGAAGATTTTTGTGTATTCACGAAGTTCATTAAATTTGTAAACTCTGGTATTTTGCATGATTTTCGTGTCCTATACTACAGAAAAGTCATGAAGTTCGTCAAACTTGCATAAATTTGGTCTTTTTGAAGAATTTTGTATGCTATATTACATAAAATCAACGAAGTTCGTTAAATTTGAAAACTTAGTTATTTTGGAAGATTTCCGTGTGCTATACTACATAAAATACACGAAGTTCGTTAAACTAGCATACATTGATATTATTGAAGATTTTAGTATGTTATACTACAAAAAGTCACGTAATTCGTTAAACTTGCAAATTATGGTCTTTTTAAAGATTTTTGTGTGTTATACTGCATAAAAGTCACGATGCTCATCAAACCTTCAAAATTTTGTCTTTTTTGAAGCTTTTTGTGTGCTATATACTACATAAAATTCACAAAGTTCCTTAAATTTGTAAACTTTGGTATTCTGGAAGATTTTCGAGTGCTATACTACATAAAATACACAAATTTCGTTAAACTTGCTTACATAGATATTACAACATAAAAGTCACGAAATTTTTTAAACTAGCAAATTTTGGTCTTTTTGAAGATTTCCGTGTGTTTTACTGCATAAAAGTCACAAAGTTCGTCAAACTTATAAAATTTGGTCTTTTTGAAGATTTTTCTGTGCTATACTACTTAAAATTCACGAAATTCGTTAAATTTGCAAACTTTAATATTTTGGAAGATTTTTGGGTGCTATAAGACATAAAATACACGAAGTTTGATAAACTTGCATAAATTGGTATTTTGAAAGATTTTCGTATGCTATACTACATAAAATTCACGAAGTTCATCAAACTTGCAAAATTTGGTCTTTTTAAAGATTTTTGTGTCCTGTACTATATAAAATTAATGAAGTTCGTTAAACTTACAAAATTTGGTCTTTTTGAAGATTCTCATGTGCTATACTACATAAAAGTCACGAAGTTCGTTAAACATCCAATATTTGATATTTTTGAAGATTTTTGTGTATTCACGAAGTTCATTAAATTTGTAAACTCTGGTATTTTGCATGATTTTCGTGTCCTATACTACAGAAAAGTCATGAAGTTCGTCAAACTTGCATAAATTTGGTCTTTTTGAAGAATTTTGTATGCTATATTACATAAAATCAACGAAGTTCGTTAAATTTGAAAACTTAGTTATTTTGGAAGATTTCCGTGTGCTATACTACATAAAATACACGAAGTTCGTTAAACTAGCATACATTGATATTATTGAAGATTTTAGTATGTTATACTACAAAAAGTCACGTAATTCGTTAAACTTGCAAATTATGGTCTTTTTAAAGATTTTTGTGTGTTATACTGCATAAAAGTCACGATGCTCATCAAACCTTCAAAATTTTGTCTTTTTTGAAGCTTTTTGTGTGCTATATACTACATAAAATTCACAAAGTTCCTTAAATTTGTAAACTTTGGTATTCTGGAAGATTTTCGAGTGCTATACTACATAAAATACACAAATTTCGTTAAACTTGCTTACATAGATATTACAACATAAAAGTCACGAAATTTTTTAAACTAGCAAATTTTGGTCTTTTTGAAGATTTCCGTGTGTTTTACTGCATAAAAGTCACAAAGTTCGTCAAACTTATAAAATTTGGTCTTTTTGAAGATTTTTCTGTGCTATACTACTTAAAATTCACGAAATTCGTTAAATTTGCAAACTTTAATATTTTGGAAGATTTTTGGGTGCTATAAGACATAAAATACACGAAGTTTGATAAACTTGCATAAATTGGTATTTTGAAAGATTTTCGTATGCTATACTACATAAAATTCACGAAGTTCATCAAACTTGCAAAATTTGGTCTTTTTAAAGATTTTTGTGTCCTGTACTATATAAAATTAATGAAGTTCGTTAAACTTACAAAATTTGGTCTTTTTGAAGATTCTCATGTGCTATACTACATAAAAGTCACGAAGTTCGTTAAACATCCAATATTTGATATTTTTGAAGATTTTTGTGTATTCACGAAGTTCATTAAATTTGTAAACTCTGGTATTTTGCATGATTTTCGTGTCCTATACTACAGAAAAGTCATGAAGTTCGTCAAACTTGCATAAATTTGGTCTTTTTGAAGAATTTTGTATGCTATATTACATAAAATCAACGAAGTTCGTTAAATTTGAAAACTTAGTTATTTTGGAAGATTTCCGTGTGCTATACTACATAAAATACACGAAGTTCGTTAAACTAGCATACATTGATATTATTGAAGATTTTAGTATGTTATACTACAAAAAGTCACGTAATTCGTTAAACTTGCAAATTATGGTCTTTTTAAAGATTTTTGTGTGTTATACTGCATAAAAGTCACGATGCTCATCAAACCTTCAAAATTTTGTCTTTTTTGAAGCTTTTTGTGTGCTATATACTACATAAAATTCACAAAGTTCCTTAAATTTGTAAACTTTGGTATTCTGGAAGATTTTCGAGTGCTATACTACATAAAATACACAAATTTCGTTAAACTTGCTTACATAGATATTACAACATAAAAGTCACGAAATTTTTTAAACTAGCAAATTTTGGTCTTTTTGAAGATTTCCGTGTGTTTTACTGCATAAAAGTCACAAAGTTCGTCAAACTTATAAAATTTGGTCTTTTTGAAGATTTTTCTGTGCTATACTACTTAAAATTCACGAAATTCGTTAAATTTGCAAACTTTAATATTTTGGAAGATTTTTGGGTGCTATAAGACATAAAATACACGAAGTTTGATAAACTTGCATAAATTGGTATTTTGAAAGATTTTCGTATGCTATACTACATAAAATTCACGAAGTTCATCAAACTTGCAAAATTTGGTCTTTTTAAAGATTTTTGTGTCCTGTACTATATAAAATTAATGAAGTTCGTTAAACTTACAAAATTTGGTCTTTTTGAAGATTCTCATGTGCTATACTACATAAAAGTCACGAAGTTCGTTAAACATCCAATATTTGATATTTTTGAAGATTTTTGTGTATTCACGAAGTTCATTAAATTTGTAAACTCTGGTATTTTGCATGATTTTCGTGTCCTATACTACAGAAAAGTCATGAAGTTCGTCAAACTTGCATAAATTTGGTCTTTTTGAAGAATTTTGTATGCTATATTACATAAAATCAACGAAGTTCGTTAAATTTGAAAACTTAGTTATTTTGGAAGATTTCCGTGTGCTATACTACATAAAATACACGAAGTTCGTTAAACTAGCATACATTGATATTATTGAAGATTTTAGTATGTTATACTACAAAAAGTCACGTAATTCGTTAAACTTGCAAATTATGGTCTTTTTAAAGATTTTTGTGTGTTATACTGCATAAAAGTCACGATGCTCATCAAACCTTCAAAATTTTGTCTTTTTTGAAGCTTTTTGTGTGCTATATACTACATAAAATTCACAAAGTTCCTTAAATTTGTAAACTTTGGTATTCTGGAAGATTTTCGAGTGCTATACTACATAAAATACACAAATTTCGTTAAACTTGCTTACATAGATATTACAACATAAAAGTCACGAAATTTTTTAAACTAGCAAATTTTGGTCTTTTTGAAGATTTCCGTGTGTTTTACTGCATAAAAGTCACAAAGTTCGTCAAACTTATAAAATTTGGTCTTTTTGAAGATTTTTCTGTGCTATACTACTTAAAATTCACGAAATTCGTTAAATTTGCAAACTTTAATATTTTGGAAGATTTTTGGGTGCTATAAGACATAAAATACACGAAGTTTGATAAACTTGCATAAATTGGTATTTTGAAAGATTTTCGTATGCTATACTACATAAAATTCACGAAGTTCATCAAACTTGCAAAATTTGGTCTTTTTAAAGATTTTTGTGTCCTGTACTATATAAAATTAATGAAGTTCGTTAAACTTACAAAATTTGGTCTTTTTGAAGATTCTCATGTGCTATACTACATAAAAGTCACGAAGTTCGTTAAACATCCAATATTTGATATTTTTGAAGATTTTTGTGTATTCACGAAGTTCATTAAATTTGTAAACTCTGGTATTTTGCATGATTTTCGTGTCCTATACTACAGAAAAGTCATGAAGTTCGTCAAACTTGCATAAATTTGGTCTTTTTGAAGAATTTTGTATGCTATATTACATAAAATCAACGAAGTTCGTTAAATTTGAAAACTTAGTTATTTTGGAAGATTTCCGTGTGCTATACTACATAAAATACACGAAGTTCGTTAAACTAGCATACATTGATATTATTGAAGATTTTAGTATGTTATACTACAAAAAGTCACGTAATTCGTTAAACTTGCAAATTATGGTCTTTTTAAAGATTTTTGTGTGTTATACTGCATAAAAGTCACGATGCTCATCAAACCTTCAAAATTTTGTCTTTTTTGAAGCTTTTTGTGTGCTATACTACATAAAATTCACAAAGTTCCTTAAATTTGTAAACTTTGGTATTCTGGAAGATTTTCGAGTGCTATACTACATAAAATACACAAATTTCGTTAAACTTGCTTACATAGATATTACAACATAAAAGTCACGAAATTTTTTAAACTAGCAAATTTTGGTCTTTTTGAAGATTTCCGTGTGTTTTACTGCATAAAAGTCACAAAGTTCGTCAAACTTATAAAATTTGGTCTTTTTGAAGATTTTTCTGTGCTATACTACTTAAAATTCACGAAATTCGTTAAATTTGCAAACTTTAATATTTTGGAAGATTTTTGGGTGCTATAAGACATAAAATACACGAAGTTTGATAAACTTGCATAAATTGGTATTTTGAAAGATTTTCGTATGCTATACTACATAAAATTCACGAAGTTCATCAAACTTGCAAAATTTGGTCTTTTTAAAGATTTTTGTGTCCTGTACTATATAAAATTAATGAAGTTCGTTAAACTTACAAAATTTGGTCTTTTTGAAGATTCTCATGTGCTATACTACATAAAAGTCACGAAGTTCGTTAAACATCCAATATTTGATATTTTTGAAGATTTTTGTGTATTCACGAAGTTCATTAAATTTGTAAACTCTGGTATTTTGCATGATTTTCGTGTCCTATACTACAGAAAAGTCATGAAGTTCGTCAAACTTGCATAAATTTGGTCTTTTTGAAGAATTTTGTATGCTATATTACATAAAATCAACGAAGTTCGTTAAATTTGAAAACTTAGTTATTTTGGAAGATTTCCGTGTGCTATACTACATAAAATACACGAAGTTCGTTAAACTAGCATACATTGATATTATTGAAGATTTTAGTATGTTATACTACAAAAAGTCACGTAATTCGTTAAACTTGCAAATTATGGTCTTTTTAAAGATTTTTGTGTGTTATACTGCATAAAAGTCACGATGCTCATCAAACCTTCAAAATTTTGTCTTTTTTGAAGCTTTTTGTGTGCTATATACTACATAAAATTCACAAAGTTCCTTAAATTTGTAAACTTTGGTATTCTGGAAGATTTTCGAGTGCTATACTACATAAAATACACAAATTTCGTTAAACTTGCTTACATAGATATTACAACATAAAAGTCACGAAATTTTTTAAACTAGCAAATTTTGGTCTTTTTGAAGATTTCCGTGTGTTTTACTGCATAAAAGTCACAAAGTTCGTCAAACTTATAAAATTTGGTCTTTTTGAAGATTTTTCTGTGCTATACTACTTAAAATTCACGAAATTCGTTAAATTTGCAAACTTTAATATTTTGGAAGATTTTTGGGTGCTATAAGACATAAAATACACGAAGTTTGATAAACTTGCATAAATTGGTATTTTGAAAGATTTTCGTATGCTATACTACATAAAATTCACGAAGTTCATCAAACTTGCAAAATTTGGTCTTTTTAAAGATTTTTGTGTCCTGTACTATATAAAATTAATGAAGTTCGTTAAACTTACAAAATTTGGTCTTTTTGAAGATTCTCATGTGCTATACTACATAAAAGTCACGAAGTTCGTTAAACATCCAATATTTGATATTTTTGAAGATTTTTGTGTATTCACGAAGTTCATTAAATTTGTAAACTCTGGTATTTTGCATGATTTTCGTGTCCTATACTACAGAAAAGTCATGAAGTTCGTCAAACTTGCATAAATTTGGTCTTTTTGAAGAATTTTGTATGCTATATTACATAAAATCAACGAAGTTCGTTAAATTTGAAAACTTAGTTATTTTGGAAGATTTCCGTGTGCTATACTACATAAAATACACGAAGTTCGTTAAACTAGCATACATTGATATTATTGAAGATTTTAGTATGTTATACTACAAAAAGTCACGTAATTCGTTAAACTTGCAAATTATGGTCTTTTTAAAGATTTTTGTGTGTTATACTGCATAAAAGTCACGATGCTCATCAAACCTTCAAAATTTTGTCTTTTTTGAAGCTTTTTGTGTGCTATACTACATAAAATTCACAAAGTTCCTTAAATTTGTAAACTTTGGTATTCTGGAAGATTTTCGAGTGCTATACTACATAAAATACACAAATTTCGTTAAACTTGCTTACATAGATATTACAACATAAAAGTCACGAAATTTTTTAAACTAGCAAATTTTGGTCTTTTTGAAGATTTCCGTGTGTTTTACTGCATAAAAGTCACAAAGTTCGTCAAACTTATAAAATTTGGTCTTTTTGAAGATTTTTCTGTGCTATACTACTTAAAATTCACGAAATTCGTTAAATTTGCAAACTTTAATATTTTGGAAGATTTTTGGGTGCTATAAGACATAAAATACACGAAGTTTGATAAACTTGCATAAATTGGTATTTTGAAAGATTTTCGTATGCTATACTACATAAAATTCACGAAGTTCATCAAACTTGCAAAATTTGGTCTTTTTAAAGATTTTTGTGTCCTGTACTATATAAAATTAATGAAGTTCGTTAAACTTACAAAATTTGGTCTTTTTGAAGATTCTCATGTGCTATACTACATAAAAGTCACGAAGTTCGTTAAACATCCAATATTTGATATTTTTGAAGATTTTTGTGTATTCACGAAGTTCATTAAATTTGTAAACTCTGGTATTTTGCATGATTTTCGTGTCCTATACTACAGAAAAGTCATGAAGTTCGTCAAACTTGCATAAATTTGGTCTTTTTGAAGAATTTTGTATGCTATATTACATAAAATCAACGAAGTTCGTTAAATTTGAAAACTTAGTTATTTTGGAAGATTTCCGTGTGCTATACTACATAAAATACACGAAGTTCGTTAAACTAGCATACATTGATATTATTGAAGATTTTAGTATGTTATACTACAAAAAGTCACGTAATTCGTTAAACTTGCAAATTATGGTCTTTTTAAAGATTTTTGTGTGTTATACTGCATAAAAGTCACGATGCTCATCAAACCTTCAAAATTTTGTCTTTTTTGAAGCTTTTTGTGTGCTATATACTACATAAAATTCACAAAGTTCCTTAAATTTGTAAACTTTGGTATTCTGGAAGATTTTCGAGTGCTATACTACATAAAATACACAAATTTCGTTAAACTTGCTTACATAGATATTACAACATAAAAGTCACGAAATTTTTTAAACTAGCAAATTTTGGTCTTTTTGAAGATTTCCGTGTGTTTTACTGCATAAAAGTCACAAAGTTCGTCAAACTTATAAAATTTGGTCTTTTTGAAGATTTTTCTGTGCTATACTACTTAAAATTCACGAAATTCGTTAAATTTGCAAACTTTAATATTTTGGAAGATTTTTGGGTGCTATAAGACATAAAATACACGAAGTTTGATAAACTTGCATAAATTGGTATTTTGAAAGATTTTCGTATGCTATACTACATAAAATTCACGAAGTTCATCAAACTTGCAAAATTTGGTCTTTTTAAAGATTTTTGTGTCCTGTACTATATAAAATTAATGAAGTTCGTTAAACTTACAAAATTTGGTCTTTTTGAAGATTCTCATGTGCTATACTACATAAAAGTCACGAAGTTCGTTAAACATCCAATATTTGATATTTTTGAAGATTTTTGTGTATTCACGAAGTTCATTAAATTTGTAAACTCTGGTATTTTGCATGATTTTCGTGTCCTATACTACAGAAAAGTCATGAAGTTCGTCAAACTTGCATAAATTTGGTCTTTTTGAAGAATTTTGTATGCTATATTACATAAAATCAACGAAGTTCGTTAAATTTGAAAACTTAGTTATTTTGGAAGATTTCCGTGTGCTATACTACATAAAATACACGAAGTTCGTTAAACTAGCATACATTGATATTATTGAAGATTTTAGTATGTTATACTACAAAAAGTCACGTAATTCGTTAAACTTGCAAATTATGGTCTTTTTAAAGATTTTTGTGTGTTATACTGCATAAAAGTCACGATGCTCATCAAACCTTCAAAATTTTGTCTTTTTTGAAGCTTTTTGTGTGCTATATACTACATAAAATTCACAAAGTTCCTTAAATTTGTAAACTTTGGTATTCTGGAAGATTTTCGAGTGCTATACTACATAAAATACACAAATTTCGTTAAACTTGCTTACATAGATATTACAACATAAAAGTCACGAAATTTTTTAAACTAGCAAATTTTGGTCTTTTTGAAGATTTCCGTGTGTTTTACTGCATAAAAGTCACAAAGTTCGTCAAACTTATAAAATTTGGTCTTTTTGAAGATTTTTCTGTGCTATACTACTTAAAATTCACGAAATTCGTTAAATTTGCAAACTTTAATATTTTGGAAGATTTTTGGGTGCTATAAGACATAAAATACACGAAGTTTGATAAACTTGCATAAATTGGTATTTTGAAAGATTTTCGTATGCTATACTACATAAAATTCACGAAGTTCATCAAACTTGCAAAATTTGGTCTTTTTAAAGATTTTTGTGTCCTGTACTATATAAAATTAATGAAGTTCGTTAAACTTACAAAATTTGGTCTTTTTGAAGATTCTCATGTGCTATACTACATAAAAGTCACGAAGTTCGTTAAACATCCAATATTTGATATTTTTGAAGATTTTTGTGTATTCACGAAGTTCATTAAATTTGTAAACTCTGGTATTTTGCATGATTTTCGTGTCCTATACTACAGAAAAGTCATGAAGTTCGTCAAACTTGCATAAATTTGGTCTTTTTGAAGAATTTTGTATGCTATATTACATAAAATCAACGAAGTTCGTTAAATTTGAAAACTTAGTTATTTTGGAAGATTTCCGTGTGCTATACTACATAAAATACACGAAGTTCGTTAAACTAGCATACATTGATATTATTGAAGATTTTAGTATGTTATACTACAAAAAGTCACGTAATTCGTTAAAATTGCAAATTATGGTCTTTTTAAAGATTTTTGTGTGTTATACTGCATAAAAGTCACGATGCTCATCAAACCTTCAAAATTTTGTCTTTTTTGAAGCTTTTTGTGTGCTATACTACATAAAATTCACAAAGTTCCTTAAATTTGTAAACTTTGGTATTCTGGAAGATTTTCGAGTGCTATACTACATAAAATACACAAATTTCGTTAAACTTGCTTACATAGATATTACAACATAAAAGTCACGAAATTTTTTAAACTAGCAAATTTTGGTCTTTTTGAAGATTTCCGTGTGTTTTACTGCATAAAAGTCACAAAGTTCGTCAAACTTATAAAATTTGGTCTTTTTGAAGATTTTTCTGTGCTATACTACTTAAAATTCACGAAATTCGTTAAATTTGCAAACTTTAATATTTTGGAAGATTTTTGGGTGCTATAAGACATAAAATACACGAAGTTTGATAAACTTGCATAAATTGGTATTTTGAAAGATTTTCGTATGCTATACTACATAAAATTCACGAAGTTCATCAAACTTGCAAAATTTGGTCTTTTTAAAGATTTTTGTGTCCTGTACTATATAAAATTAATGAAGTTCGTTAAACTTACAAAATTTGGTCTTTTTGAAGATTCTCATGTGCTATACTACATAAAAGTCACGAAGTTCGTTAAACATCCAATATTTGATATTTTTGAAGATTTTTGTGTATTCACGAAGTTCATTAAATTTGTAAACTCTGGTATTTTGCATGATTTTCGTGTCCTATACTACAGAAAAGTCATGAAGTTCGTCAAACTTGCATACTACATAAAGTAAGTTACAGCCCGCTCATTAGGCTACGCAATCCACACCCTCGGTGAGTTACACTCGTACATCGCATCAAGAGACTTGCACATGCACACCGCAAGACCTATCGGATTCACTTCCTAAATGGATTCCATCCGAGATGAGTTACAGCCGCGACATTGCCTAAATGGCGTCCGACCCCATCATTGTCTATACGCCGATGTGTTAACGGCTAGTGCAAATACGCCATCTTGACAATACGAGCCCACCGGGCGAAAGCCTAGTGATCTTGCCTACGTGGCATCACTAGAGGTGAATCGAAGGTAACATTGCCTACATGGCATTACCTCTCCACCATACCAAGCACGCGGATGTGTTAACGGCTAGTGGAGAAACGCCCTATAAGACCTCCACATGCACATCGCAATGATAGCTCAGGTGTGTAGAACATACCGAGAACGCCAATGTGTTAACGGCTAGTGGAGAAACGCCCTTGAAGACCTCCACATGCACATTGCAACGGTATTAAGTGTTCTAAGCGATTTACCCCCTAATAGCCTAGGCCCACTCCGACTCAAGCATACCACAACACAATCAAGCCACACCGGCAAAGCGTCTCCGAACGTTCAACCGGAACGAACGAGAATAACAATGATCACATCATAACATAATCAACAATTGCATATCTCAAATATACATGCATACAAGCAAGATGGTGATCATATCATAGTCTCATACACTTAAAACAAGTACTGGCATATCATACAGGTCATAAGAGGCCTTCGATTCCGATACGAAACGAAACTGCACTCAAATGGGAGAAATATCAATTTTGTACCAGACTAGTTCGCTACAGCGAACTTCTGTTCGCTACAGCGA
Organism: Vicia villosa; assembly: GCF_029867415.1. NCBI lineage: Eukaryota > Viridiplantae > Streptophyta > Magnoliopsida > Fabales > Fabaceae > Vicia > Vicia villosa. The sequence continues at coordinate 461,578 of NW_026705696.1, forward strand.
ACTCAAATAGAAGCTAAACTTCCTCAAACCCAGGTCAGTTCGCTACAGCGAACTCCAGCGAAGCCCCGATTCGCTACAGCGAAGGAAAGTTCGCTACAGCGAATGAATTAATTCAGCTCCCAGGTTTATTCGCTACACAGTTCGCTACAGCGAACCATTCGCTACAGCGAAAGAAAGTTCGCTGCAGCGAACTCTGCAAAACAGCAAAAACGCAGAAACGCATTTGGGGTCCCCAAGCCCCAAATTTCAACATGCAGCCATTGTTAATCAAATAATAAGCTATGGTAAACATACATATACTCATTATTACCAGAATGGAGGGTTAAACATGCATTTGTAGGATCATTCAAGCAATTACTCTCAAAACCCTTAGCCCCCAAAAATGGCATAAACCCAATATAAAACCCCAAGGTCTCTATCTATGAGACTCACCTTGAAGAGGAGCAGTAGGAGCTGCGAAAATCAGAAGAAAAAGATGAAGATTGCTGAATCAATGGAGCATGCAAGGTTGATGATGAAGTTGTGATGTGGGTCTTCCTCCTCTTCCTTCTTGTTTTCACGTTTCCTTCCTCTTCTTCTCCCAAAATTCTGTTTGTTACCAAAATGATCAAAGACAACACAAGCCAAACACTCCTTTAGGCCTTAGTTAATGACCAAAACAACCTCCAACTAGATTCTATTTACCATGATGCCACTTAGTTACAATCCAACTAAATTCAATTCTTATTATTAAATCTCTTGAAATAAAATAAGGATATTACATTCTCCCCCCCTAAAATAGAATTCGTCCTCGAATTCAAAAACTTACCAGAACAGGTGAGGATACAACTCCCGCATCTCTGATTCGAGTTCCCAAGTGGCTTCGTCAGGACGCGACTCTTCCCACAGCACCTTCACAAGAGGTATCTCTTTGCTTCTCAACGACTTGCTAGCATACTCCAAGATACGACAAGGTTGCGGTTGGAAAGAAAGATCTGGTTCTACTTCAATTGTATCTGGTAGGATAGGATGAAATGAATCCGGCACAAACTTCCGCAACTGAGACACATGGAAAACGTCATGCAGCCCGGATAGTGAAGGAGGCAACGCTAACTGGTATGCGACTTCACCTATCCGTCTCATGATCTGATAAGGTCCTACATATCTCGGGCTAAGCTTGCGCGTCTTAAACGGTCCTTTCAACCTCAACCTCGGAGTCACCTTTAAGAACACATGATCTCCTACACCAAACTCCAACGGTCTCCTTCGTTTGTCCGCATAATTCTTCTGTCGATCTTGAGCTTGTTTCATCTTATCTCGGATCATCTTAACCTTTTCTGTGGTTTCTTGAATTATCTCCGGTCCAAGGATTCCCTTCTCACCAACTTCAGACCAACACAACGGTGATCGACACTTTCTCCCATACAAGGCTTCATATGGGGCCATATCGATACTCGCATGATAACTGTTGTTATATGCAAATTCTATCAAAGGTAAGTTATCTTTCCAACTTCCACCAATTTCCAAGATACACGCCCTTAGCATATCCTCAATGGTTTGAATAGTCCTTTCTGTTTGTCCATCTGTCTGGGGGTGGTTAGAAGTGCTCAAATTCAGATCTGTACCCATCTCTTGGTGAAAAGCTTTCCAAAATCGGGAAGTGAACTTCGGATCCCTATCTGACACAATACTAGATGGTACACCATGCAATCTCACAATCTCCACTACAAAAAGCCTCGCAAGGTGAGAAACCTTGTGAGTTGTCTTAACCGGTAAGAAATGCGCGGACTTAGTCAAACGATCCACTATCACCCATATCGAGTCATGCCCACCTAATACCCGTGGTAGTCCCACAATGAAGTCCATGGATATACTGTCCCATTTCCAAACAGGAATATCCAATGGTTGCAACATACCACCGGGCCTTTGGTGCTCTATCTTCACTTGTTGGCAAATCACGCACTGCTCTACATAATCAGCCACATCTCTCTTCATACCAGGCCACCAAAAATTCCCTTTCAAGTCTTGATACATCTTGGTCGACCCGGGATGGATGGTGAATTTGCTCTTGTGAGCCTCGTCCAGAATCAACCTCTTTAACTCCGCATCATTTGGCACACACATCCTTCGTCTAAAAAGAATGAGTCCATCAGATGTACGAACGAAATCAGGAAGGTTTGCTTTGGCTTGCAATTCTACATCATTCCACTGTGCTTGACGGATCCGTTCCCTCAACTCATTCTCAATGCACAAGTTACTAATCAATACACCTGTTGGTGCCCACTCAAATTGTAAATCCAGATTTCTGAACTTCTCCATAAGGCCAAATTCCAACATCATCAGCTTTGCAACCTTAATCTCCTTCCTACTCAAGGCATCCGCTACCTTATTAGCTTTACCGGGATGGTACATCAAATCAAAGTCAAAGTCCTTCAAGTACTCCATCCATCTCCTTTGACGCATGTTAAGTTCCTTTTGATCAAAGAGATACTTCAAACTCTTGTGATCACTAAACATCTCAAAGTGAACTCCATACAAATAATGTCGCCACACCTTGAGCGCGAACACAATTGCAGCGAGTTCGAGGTCATGAGTAGGATAATTCTCTTCATGAGATCTCAACTGTCTGGATGCATAAGCTACAACCTGTCCATCTTGCATCAACACTCCACCCAAGCCTTTCTTAGAAGCATCACAGAACACTTCGTAAGATCGGTTTGGATCAGGAATCACCAACACTGGAGCAGTAGTCAATTTCTCCTTGAGTTTCTGAAAACTCTTCTCACATTCTGAATTCCATTCGAAAGAAACTTCCTTCCTTGTAAGCCTGGTTAAAGGTAATGCTAGCTTGGAAAAGCCCATAATGAACCTCCGATAGTAACCTGCCAAGCCTAGGAAACTACGGACCTCAGTTGCATTCTTGGGTCGTTCCCAATTTATCACTGCTTCTACCTTTGAAGGGTCTACAGCTACGCCGCCGCCAGATATGACATGTCCAAGAAACTTAACTTCGGACATCCAGAACTCACACTTACTAAACTTCGCAAACAACTGTTTTTCTCTGAGAACCGACAACACAATCCTCAAATGCTCCATGTGCTCTTCGATAGTCCGAGAGTATATCAATATGTCGTCTATAAAGATTACCACGAACTGATCCAAATATGGTTGAAACACCCGGTTCATGAAATCCATAAAGACAGCTGGAGCATTGGTTACCCCGAATGGCATAACCAAGAACTCATAATGACCGTACCTCGTCCTAAAAGCGGTCTTAGATACATCCGAACTCTTAACCCGAATCTGATGATATCCCGACCTGAGGTCAATCTTTGAGAACACACAGGCTCCTTTCAATTGATCCAGGAGGTCATCAATCCGTGGTAGAGGATACTTGTTCTTTATGGTGACCTTGTTCAACTGACGATAATCGGTGCACAAACGCATACTACCGTCCTTCTTCTTTACTAATAAGACTGGGGCTCCCCATGGAGAAACACTAGGACGAATGAAGTGTTTAGCCAACAACTCTTCTAGCTGACTCTTCAACTCTCTTAGCTCTGCAGGAGACATCCTATACGGGGCGATCGAAACTGGAGTGGTACCCGGAACAAGATCAATAGAGAATTCAACTTCCCTTTCCGGCGGAAGAGAAGTAACATCCTCAGGAAATACATCGGAAAATTCACACACAACCGGAATCTCCAACATACTCTTGTCTTCAGAATCCGACGTAAGAACCAAAAGGAAAGACTTCTCTTGAGCAAAAAGGTAATTGATCATGTTAACTGTACCTTCAAGAAGATGTTCAATGGCATCGGTTGGTGTAGTCTCCTCAGCAGGAATGAAGATAGCCTTCTCTTTACAACCGATGTAAACCGAGTTAGCTGACAACCAGTCCATACCAAGTACTACATCGATCTTCTTAAGAGGTAGACAAATGAGATCAATCACGAACCTACGACCATTGAAGGTAATAGAACACTCCTTGCAAATTTCTCGAGCTTATACTACATCGTCCGTAGCCGACGAGATAATCATAGGATTAGGAAGAAGACTCGTCTCAAAACCAAGCCTCCGCACACAAGGATAAGAAATAAAAGAATGTGTTGCTCCACAATCAACTAGCACAAACAAGGGCTGATCATTAACATAACACGTACCAGCAACAAGATTAGTGTTTCCTTGGGCCTTCCTAGCGTCCAAGGTGTAAACACGACCTCTAGTCTTCTCGGGAGCATTCGGGGCAGTACAATCCCTTGCGTAATGCCCTGGCTGGTCACAACGGTAACATCTCCCAGAGTCTGGCTTGCAATTCCCAAAGTGGTTTGCCTTGCATCTACCACATCGGGGAGGCTGAGTAGAGCGATCTCCATAGACCTGTTTCTTCATAGCTGGAGAATTGCGGGGTTTCAAATGTTGTCCCGACCTTCCTTGATCCCTACGAATCGGCTTGTTCTGCTCTCTTTCATCTTGGACCCTCTTCAATGTGTTCTCGGCAACATAGCATTGCCTTAAACACTCAGCATAGGTGGTAAACTCCCTCTGAGATACACTGTGCACAATATCAGCATTCAGCCCCATGAGGAACTGATCAATCTTCCACAACTCATCTGGTGCATAAGCCGCTTGTCTAGAATAGGCAGCCATGTCCTCAAACTTCTCGGCATATTCAGATACCGACATGTTGCCTTGCTTGAAAGATTGAAATTCACTGTCTTCAAACTTCTCCAAGAACGCTGTCTTAAAGTGCTGCCAATCCTTTGGAATCCCTCGGTTAGTGAAATACGTAGACTCCGTATTCCACCATCTACCTGCTGGCCCCTTCATTTTCTGAGCAGCAAAAATCACCTTCTCTTCTTCTGTGCACTGAATGGCCTGAAATATCATCTCCATGCCGTACAACCAATCATGAGCAATCACCGGATCCAAGCCACCCAAGAACTCTGGCGGATCCATCCGAAAGAAAGCACGAAAGTCAGGCCCTGCTGCAGCCTGAGGAGTAGGAGCAGGAGTGGTTGGTTGCTGCCCTTGCATGCCTTGCATCATCTGCATCATCATCTGATTCTGTTGTTGCATCTGTTGCATTATCTGCACCCAAGGCACACCCGCATTCTCAGTTTCAGGCTCAGTCTCCACATTCCTTGTTCTGGGCCTTCCGGGACCTCTGCGTTGTTCAGCCATCTTCCTGTCTGTCCTACACACGGAATCAAGTTGATCAGGCTTAATGCCATAAGTAAGACATAAGGAATCATGCCGATATTACACATATGAGGCAGAATTATGCTAACTTATGATGTTTCGTGGCAAAGCCGAGAATCGACCTGCTCTGATACCAACTGTAACACCCCATACATACATTGCCTAGGATATACGTATATGGCATTAAAATGGTACTCGAAAATCATAAACATAAGCAGCGGAATAGATAATGTATAAGTACAAGTATAAAAGCCCAAACTGTCATGGCCAAAATACATGAGTTCCAACTGGTACAAATACATTTCCATGGTACAAAAGATGGAAATACAAAAGATCATAAACTACGACAGAACACATCGCCAAGAGACATCGACTCGAAGCTAAGCCATCTTACCCTTGCCTCGATCCTGCCTCGAACCACCTGTAAAAAGAATAATTGGAATGGGGTGAGATTCCTAAATCTTAGTGAGTCTCCCTATCTTACGGGTTCACTCAGTTCTACAGGGAACATGCAATCAACGAATTCACCGAGAATCCGGGTTACCTCACGGCTAGGTACAAGTACAAACAAGGTACACCATCATTGGAAGTCCCATAACTTATCCAATATGGCCACAAGGATAAACACATAGTCAAAACCACCGTATGCAAACCCGTACCCATGTACGAGGAATCCAGGAGTAAGTTACAGCCTGCTCATTAGGCTACGCAATCCACACCCTCGGTGAGTTACACTCGTACATCGCATCAAGAGACTTGCACATGCACACCGCAAGACCTATCGGATTCACTTCCTAAATGGATTCCATCCGAGATGAGTTACAGCCGCGACATTGCCTAAATGGCGTCCGACCCCATCATTGTCTATACGCCGATGTGTTAACGGCTAGTGCAAATACGCCATCTTGACAATACGAGCCCACCGGGCGAAAGCCTAGTGATCTTGCCTACGTGGCATCACTAGAGGTGAATCGAAGGTAACATTGCCTACATGGCATTACCTCTCCACCATACCAAGCACGCGGATGTGTTAACGGCTAGTGGAGAAACGCCCTATAAGACCTCCACATGCACATCGCAATGATAGCTCAGGTGTGTAGAACATACCGAGAACGCCAATGTGTTAACGGCTAGTGGAGAAACGCCCTTGAAGACCTCCACATGCACATTGCAACGGTATTAAGTGTTCTAAGCGATTTACCCCCTAATAGCCTAGGCCCACTCCGACTCAAGCATACCACAACACAATCAAGCCACACCGGCAAAGCGTCTCCGAACGTTCAACCGGAACGAACGAGAATAACAATGATCACATCATAACATAATCAACAATTGCATATCTCAAATATACATGCATACAAGCAAGATGGTGATCATATCATAGTCTCATACACTTAAAACAAGTACTGGCATATCATACAGGTCATAAGAGGCCTTCGATTCCGATACGAAACGAAACTGCACTCAAATGGGAGAAATATCAATTCTGTACCAGACTAGTTCGCTACAGCGAACTTCTGTTCGCTACAGCGAACTCAAATAGAAGCTAAACTTCCTCAAACCCAGGTCAGTTCGCTACAGCGAACTCCAGCGAAGCCCCGATTCGCTACAGCGAAGGAAAGTTTGCTACAGCGAATGAATTAATTCAGCTCCCAGGTTTATTCGCTACACATTTCGCTACAGCGAACCATTCGCTACAGCGAAAGAAAGTTCGCTGCAGCGAACTCTGCAAAACAGCAAAAACGCAGAAACGCATTTGGGGTCCCCAAGCCCCAAATTTCAACATGCAGCCATTGTTAATCAAATAATAAGCTATGGTAAACATACATATACTCATTATTACCAGAATGGAGGGTTAAACATGCATTTGTAGGATCATTCAAGCAATTACTCTCAAAACCCTTAGCCCCCAAAAATGGCATAAACCCAATATAAAACCCCAAGGTCTCTATTAAAATCAACGAAGTTCGTTAAATTTGAAAACTTAGTTATTTTGGAAGATTTCCGTGTGCTATACTACATAAAATACACGAAGTTCGTTAAACTAGCATACATTGATATTATTGAAGATTTTAGTATGTTATACTACAAAAAGTCACGTAATTCGTTGCATAAAAGTCACGATGCTCATCAAACCTTCAAAATTTTGTCTTTTTTGAAGCTTTTTGTGTGCTATACTACATAAAATTCACAAAGTTCCTTAAATTTGTAAACTTTGGTATTCTGGAAGATTTTCGAGTGCTATACTACATAAAATACACAAATTTCGTTAAACTTGCTTACATAGATATTACAACATAAAAGTCACGAAATTTTTTAAACTAGCAAATTTTGGTCTTTTTGAAGATTTCCGTGTGTTTTACTGCATAAAAGTCACAAAGTTCGTCAAACTTATAAAATTTGGTCTTTTTGAAGATTTTTCTGTGCTATACTACTTAAAATTCACGAAATTCGTTAAATTTGCAAACTTTAATATTTTGGAAGATTTTTGGGTGCTATAAGACATAAAATACACGAAGTTTGATAAACTTGCATAAATTGGTATTTTGAAAGATTTTCGTATGCTATACTACATAAAATTCACGAAGTTCATCAAACTTGCAAAATTTGGTCTTTTTAAAGATTTTTGTGTCCTGTACTATATAAAATTAATGAAGTTCGTTAAACTTACAAAATTTGGTCTTTTTGAAGATTCTCATGTGCTATACTACATAAAAGTCACGAAGTTCGTTAAACATCCAATATTTGATATTTTTGAAGATTTTTGTGTATTCACGAAGTTCATTAAATTTGTAAACTCTGGTATTTTGCATGATTTTCGTGTCCTATACTACAGAAAAGTCATGAAGTTCGTCAAACTTGCATAAATTTGGTCTTTTTGAAGAATTTTGTATGCTATATTACATAAAATCAACGAAGTTCGTTAAATTTGAAAACTTAGTTATTTTGGAAGATTTCCGTGTGCTATACTACATAAAATACACGAAGTTCGTTAAACTAGCATACATTGATATTATTGAAGATTTTAGTATGTTATACTACAAAAAGTCACGTAATTCGTTAAACTTGCAAATTATGGTCTTTTTAAAGATTTTTGTGTGTTATACTGCATAAAAGTCACGATGCTCATCAAACCTTCAAAATTTTGTCTTTTTTGAAGCTTTTTGTGTGCTATACTACATAAAATTCACAAAGTTCCTTAAATTTGTAAACTTTGGTATTCTGGAAGATTTTCGAGTGCTATACTACATAAAATACACAAATTTCGTTAAACTTGCTTACATAGATATTACAACATAAAAGTCACGAAATTTTTTAAACTAGCAAATTTTGGTCTTTTTGAAGATTTCCGTGTGTTTTACTGCATAAAAGTCACAAAGTTCGTCAAACTTATAAAATTTGGTCTTTTTGAAGATTTTTCTGTGCTATACTACTTAAAATTCACGAAATTCGTTAAATTTGCAAACTTTAATATTTTGGAAGATTTTTGGGTGCTATAAGACATAAAATACACGAAGTTTGATAAACTTGCATAAATTGGTATTTTGAAAGATTTTCGTATGCTATACTACATAAAATTCACGAAGTTCATCAAACTTGCAAAATTTGGTCTTTTTAAAGATTTTTGTGTCCTGTACTATATAAAATTAATGAAGTTCGTTAAACTTACAAAATTTGGTCTTTTTGAAGATTCTCATGTGCTATACTACATAAAAGTCACGAAGTTCGTTAAACATCCAATATTTGATATTTTTGAAGATTTTTGTGTATTCACGAAGTTCATTAAATTTGTAAACTCTGGTATTTTGCATGATTTTCGTGTCCTATACTACAGAAAAGTCATGAAGTTCGTCAAACTTGCATAAATTTGGTCTTTTTGAAGAATTTTGTATGCTATATTACATAAAATCAACGAAGTTCGTTAAATTTGAAAACTTAGTTATTTTGGAAGATTTCCGTGTGCTATACTACATAAAATACACGAAGTTCGTTAAACTAGCATACATTGATATTATTGAAGATTTTAGTATGTTATACTACAAAAAGTCACGTAATTCGTTAAACTTGCAAATTATGGTCTTTTTAAAGATTTTTGTGTGTTATACTGCATAAAAGTCACGATGCTCATCAAACCTTCAAAATTTTGTCTTTTTTGAAGCTTTTTGTGTGCTATATACTACATAAAATTCACAAAGTTCCTTAAATTTGTAAACTTTGGTATTCTGGAAGATTTTCGAGTGCTATACTACATAAAATACACAAATTTCGTTAAACTTGCTTACATAGATATTACAACATAAAAGTCACGAAATTTTTTAAACTAGCAAATTTTGGTCTTTTTGAAGATTTCCGTGTGTTTTACTGCATAAAAGTCACAAAGTTCGTCAAACTTATAAAATTTGGTCTTTTTGAAGATTTTTCTGTGCTATACTACTTAAAATTCACGAAATTCGTTAAATTTGCAAACTTTAATATTTTGGAAGATTTTTGGGTGCTATAAGACATAAAATACACGAAGTTTGATAAACTTGCATAAATTGGTATTTTGAAAGATTTTCGTATGCTATACTACATAAAATTCACGAAGTTCATCAAACTTGCAAAATTTGGTCTTTTTAAAGATTTTTGTGTCCTGTACTATATAAAATTAATGAAGTTCGTTAAACTTACAAAATTTGGTCTTTTTGAAGATTCTCATGTGCTATACTACATAAAAGTCACGAAGTTCGTTAAACATCCAATATTTGATATTTTTGAAGATTTTTGTGTATTCACGAAGTTCATTAAATTTGTAAACTCTGGTATTTTGCATGATTTTCGTGTCCTATACTACAGAAAAGTCATGAAGTTCGTCAAACTTGCATAAATTTGGTCTTTTTGAAGAATTTTGTATGCTATATTACATAAAATCAACGAAGTTCGTTAAATTTGAAAACTTAGTTATTTTGGAAGATTTCCGTGTGCTATACTACATAAAATACACGAAGTTCGTTAAACTAGCATACATTGATATTATTGAAGATTTTAGTATGTTATACTACAAAAAGTCACGTAATTCGTTAAACTTGCAAATTATGGTCTTTTTAAAGATTTTTGTGTGTTATACTGCATAAAAGTCACGATGCTCATCAAACCTTCAAAATTTTGTCTTTTTTGAAGCTTTTTGTGTGCTATATACTACATAAAATTCACAAAGTTCCTTAAATTTGTAAACTTTGGTATTCTGGAAGATTTTCGAGTGCTATACTACATAAAATACACAAATTTCGTTAAACTTGCTTACATAGATATTACAACATAAAAGTCACGAAATTTTTTAAACTAGCAAATTTTGGTCTTTTTGAAGATTTCCGTGTGTTTTACTGCATAAAAGTCACAAAGTTCGTCAAACTTATAAAATTTGGTCTTTTTGAAGATTTTTCTGTGCTATACTACTTAAAATTCACGAAATTCGTTAAATTTGCAAACTTTAATATTTTGGAAGATTTTTGGGTGCTATAAGACATAAAATACACGAAGTTTGATAAACTTGCATAAATTGGTATTTTGAAAGATTTTCGTATGCTATACTACATAAAATTCACGAAGTTCATCAAACTTGCAAAATTTGGTCTTTTTAAAGATTTTTGTGTCCTGTACTATATAAAATTAATGAAGTTCGTTAAACTTACAAAATTTGGTCTTTTTGAAGATTCTCATGTGCTATACTACATAAAAGTCACGAAGTTCGTTAAACATCCAATATTTGATATTTTTGAAGATTTTTGTGTATTCACGAAGTTCATTAAATTTGTAAACTCTGGTATTTTGCATGATTTTCGTGTCCTATACTACAGAAAAGTCATGAAGTTCGTCAAACTTGCATAAATTTGGTCTTTTTGAAGAATTTTGTATGCTATATTACATAAAATCAACGAAGTTCGTTAAATTTGAAAACTTAGTTATTTTGGAAGATTTCCGTGTGCTATACTACATAAAATACACGAAGTTCGTTAAACTAGCATACATTGATATTATTGAAGATTTTAGTATGTTATACTACAAAAAGTCACGTAATTCGTTAAACTTGCAAATTATGGTCTTTTTAAAGATTTTTGTGTGTTATACTGCATAAAAGTCACGATGCTCATCAAACCTTCAAAATTTTGTCTTTTTTGAAGCTTTTTGTGTGCTATATACTACATAAAATTCACAAAGTTCCTTAAATTTGTAAACTTTGGTATTCTGGAAGATTTTCGAGTGCTATACTACATAAAATACACAAATTTCGTTAAACTTGCTTACATAGATATTACAACATAAAAGTCACGAAATTTTTTAAACTAGCAAATTTTGGTCTTTTTGAAGATTTCCGTGTGTTTTACTGCATAAAAGTCACAAAGTTCGTCAAACTTATAAAATTTGGTCTTTTTGAAGATTTTTCTGTGCTATACTACTTAAAATTCACGAAATTCGTTAAATTTGCAAACTTTAATATTTTGGAAGATTTTTGGGTGCTATAAGACATAAAATACACGAAGTTTGATAAACTTGCATAAATTGGTATTTTGAAAGATTTTCGTATGCTATACTACATAAAATTCACGAAGTTCATCAAACTTGCAAAATTTGGTCTTTTTAAAGATTTTTGTGTCCTGTACTATATAAAATTAATGAAGTTCGTTAAACTTACAAAATTTGGTCTTTTTGAAGATTCTCATGTGCTATACTACATAAAAGTCACGAAGTTCGTTAAACATCCAATATTTGATATTTTTGAAGATTTTTGTGTATTCACGAAGTTCATTAAATTTGTAAACTCTGGTATTTTGCATGATTTTCGTGTCCTATACTACAGAAAAGTCATGAAGTTCGTCAAACTTGCATAAATTTGGTCTTTTTGAAGAATTTTGTATGCTATATTACATAAAATCAACGAAGTTCGTTAAATTTGAAAACTTAGTTATTTTGGAAGATTTCCGTGTGCTATACTACATAAAATACACGAAGTTCGTTAAACTAGCATACATTGATATTATTGAAGATTTTAGTATGTTATACTACAAAAAGTCACGTAATTCGTTAAACTTGCAAATTATGGTCTTTTTAAAGATTTTTGTGTGTTATACTGCATAAAAGTCACGATGCTCATCAAACCTTCAAAATTTTGTCTTTTTTGAAGCTTTTTGTGTGCTATACTACATAAAATTCACAAAGTTCCTTAAATTTGTAAACTTTGGTATTCTGGAAGATTTTCGAGTGCTATACTACATAAAATACACAAATTTCGTTAAACTTGCTTACATAGATATTACAACATAAAAGTCACGAAATTTTTTAAACTAGCAAATTTTGGTCTTTTTGAAGATTTCCGTGTGTTTTACTGCATAAAAGTCACAAAGTTCGTCAAACTTATAAAATTTGGTCTTTTTGAAGATTTTTCTGTGCTATACTACTTAAAATTCACGAAATTCGTTAAATTTGCAAACTTTAATATTTTGGAAGATTTTTGGGTGCTATAAGACATAAAATACACGAAGTTTGATAAACTTGCATAAATTGGTATTTTGAAAGATTTTCGTATGCTATACTACATAAAATTCACGAAGTTCATCAAACTTGCAAAATTTGGTCTTTTTAAAGATTTTTGTGTCCTGTACTATATAAAATTAATGAAGTTCGTTAAACTTACAAAATTTGGTCTTTTTGAAGATTCTCATGTGCTATACTACATAAAAGTCACGAAGTTCGTTAAACATCCAATATTTGATATTTTTGAAGATTTTTGTGTATTCACGAAGTTCATTAAATTTGTAAACTCTGGTATTTTGCATGATTTTCGTGTCCTATACTACAGAAAAGTCATGAAGTTCGTCAAACTTGCATAAATTTGGTCTTTTTGAAGAATTTTGTATGCTATATTACATAAAATCAACGAAGTTCGTTAAATTTGAAAACTTAGTTATTTTGGAAGATTTCCGTGTGCTATACTACATAAAATACACGAAGTTCGTTAAACTAGCATACATTGATATTATTGAAGATTTTAGTATGTTATACTACAAAAAGTCACGTAATTCGTTAAACTTGCAAATTATGGTCTTTTTAAAGATTTTTGTGTGTTATACTGCATAAAAGTCACGATGCTCATCAAACCTTCAAAATTTTGTCTTTTTTGAAGCTTTTTGTGTGCTATATACTACATAAAATTCACAAAGTTCCTTAAATTTGTAAACTTTGGTATTCTGGAAGATTTTCGAGTGCTATACTACATAAAATACACAAATTTCGTTAAACTTGCTTACATAGATATTACAACATAAAAGTCACGAAATTTTTTAAACTAGCAAATTTTGGTCTTTTTGAAGATTTCCGTGTGTTTTACTGCATAAAAGTCACAAAGTTCGTCAAACTTATAAAATTTGGTCTTTTTGAAGATTTTTCTGTGCTATACTACTTAAAATTCACGAAATTCGTTAAATTTGCAAACTTTAATATTTTGGAAGATTTTTGGGTGCTATAAGACATAAAATACACGAAGTTTGATAAACTTGCATAAATTGGTATTTTGAAAGATTTTCGTATGCTATACTACATAAAATTCACGAAGTTCATCAAACTTGCAAAATTTGGTCTTTTTAAAGATTTTTGTGTCCTGTACTATATAAAATTAATGAAGTTCGTTAAACTTACAAAATTTGGTCTTTTTGAAGATTCTCATGTGCTATACTACATAAAAGTCACGAAGTTCGTTAAACATCCAATATTTGATATTTTTGAAGATTTTTGTGTATTCACGAAGTTCATTAAATTTGTAAACTCTGGTATTTTGCATGATTTTCGTGTCCTATACTACAGAAAAGTCATGAAGTTCGTCAAACTTGCATAAATTTGGTCTTTTTGAAGAATTTTGTATGCTATATTACATAAAATCAACGAAGTTCGTTAAATTTGAAAACTTAGTTATTTTGGAAGATTTCCGTGTGCTATACTACATAAAATACACGAAGTTCGTTAAACTAGCATACATTGATATTATTGAAGATTTTAGTATGTTATACTACAAAAAGTCACGTAATTCGTTAAACTTGCAAATTATGGTCTTTTTAAAGATTTTTGTGTGTTATACTGCATAAAAGTCACGATGCTCATCAAACCTTCAAAATTTTGTCTTTTTTGAAGCTTTTTGTGTGCTATATACTACATAAAATTCACAAAGTTCCTTAAATTTGTAAACTTTGGTATTCTGGAAGATTTTCGAGTGCTATACTACATAAAATACACAAATTTCGTTAAACTTGCTTACATAGATATTACAACATAAAAGTCACGAAATTTTTTAAACTAGCAAATTTTGGTCTTTTTGAAGATTTCCGTGTGTTTTACTGCATAAAAGTCACAAAGTTCGTCAAACTTATAAAATTTGGTCTTTTTGAAGATTTTTCTGTGCTATACTACTTAAAATTCACGAAATTCGTTAAATTTGCAAACTTTAATATTTTGGAAGATTTTTGGGTGCTATAAGACATAAAATACACGAAGTTTGATAAACTTGCATAAATTGGTATTTTGAAAGATTTTCGTATGCTATACTACATAAAATTCACGAAGTTCATCAAACTTGCAAAATTTGGTCTTTTTAAAGATTTTTGTGTCCTGTACTATATAAAATTAATGAAGTTCGTTAAACTTACAAAATTTGGTCTTTTTGAAGATTCTCATGTGCTATACTACATAAAAGTCACGAAGTTCGTTAAACATCCAATATTTGATATTTTTGAAGATTTTTGTGTATTCACGAAGTTCATTAAATTTGTAAACTCTGGTATTTTGCATGATTTTCGTGTCCTATACTACAGAAAAGTCATGAAGTTCGTCAAACTTGCATAAATTTGGTCTTTTTGAAGAATTTTGTATGCTATATTACATAAAATCAACGAAGTTCGTTAAATTTGAAAACTTAGTTATTTTGGAAGATTTCCGTGTGCTATACTACATAAAATACACGAAGTTCGTTAAACTAGCATACATTGATATTATTGAAGATTTTAGTATGTTATACTACAAAAAGTCACGTAATTCGTTAAACTTGCAAATTATGGTCTTTTTAAAGATTTTTGTGTGTTATACTGCATAAAAGTCACGATGCTCATCAAACCTTCAAAATTTTGTCTTTTTTGAAGCTTTTTGTGTGCTATATACTACATAAAATTCACAAAGTTCCTTAAATTTGTAAACTTTGGTATTCTGGAAGATTTTCGAGTGCTATACTACATAAAATACACAAATTTCGTTAAACTTGCTTACATAGATATTACAACATAAAAGTCACGAAATTTTTTAAACTAGCAAATTTTGGTCTTTTTGAAGATTTCCGTGTGTTTTACTGCATAAAAGTCACAAAGTTCGTCAAACTTATAAAATTTGGTCTTTTTGAAGATTTTTCTGTGCTATACTACTTAAAATTCACGAAATTCGTTAAATTTGCAAACTTTAATATTTTGGAAGATTTTTGGGTGCTATAAGACATAAAATACACGAAGTTTGATAAACTTGCATAAATTGGTATTTTGAAAGATTTTCGTATGCTATACTACATAAAATTCACGAAGTTCATCAAACTTGCAAAATTTGGTCTTTTTAAAGATTTTTGTGTCCTGTACTATATAAAATTAATGAAGTTCGTTAAACTTACAAAATTTGGTCTTTTTGAAGATTCTCATGTGCTATACTACATAAAAGTCACGAAGTTCGTTAAACATCCAATATTTGATATTTTTGAAGATTTTTGTGTATTCACGAAGTTCATTAAATTTGTAAACTCTGGTATTTTGCATGATTTTCGTGTCCTATACTACAGAAAAGTCATGAAGTTCGTCAAACTTGCATAAATTTGGTCTTTTTGAAGAATTTTGTATGCTATATTACATAAAATCAACGAAGTTCGTTAAATTTGAAAACTTAGTTATTTTGGAAGATTTCCGTGTGCTATACTACATAAAATACACGAAGTTCGTTAAACTAGCATACATTGATATTATTGAAGATTTTAGTATGTTATACTACAAAAAGTCACGTAATTCGTTAAACTTGCAAATTATGGTCTTTTTAAAGATTTTTGTGTGTTATACTGCATAAAAGTCACGATGCTCATCAAACCTTCAAAATTTTGTCTTTTTTGAAGCTTTTTGTGTGCTATATACTACATAAAATTCACAAAGTTCCTTAAATTTGTAAACTTTGGTATTCTGGAAGATTTTCGAGTGCTATACTACATAAAATACACAAATTTCGTTAAACTTGCTTACATAGATATTACAACATAAAAGTCACGAAATTTTTTAAACTAGCAAATTTTGGTCTTTTTGAAGATTTCCGTGTGTTTTACTGCATAAAAGTCACAAAGTTCGTCAAACTTATAAAATTTGGTCTTTTTGAAGATTTTTCTGTGCTATACTACTTAAAATTCACGAAATTCGTTAAATTTGCAAACTTTAATATTTTGGAAGATTTTTGGGTGCTATAAGACATAAAATACACGAAGTTTGATAAACTTGCATAAATTGGTATTTTGAAAGATTTTCGTATGCTATACTACATAAAATTCACGAAGTTCATCAAACTTGCAAAATTTGGTCTTTTTAAAGATTTTTGTGTCCTGTACTATATAAAATTAATGAAGTTCGTTAAACTTACAAAATTTGGTCTTTTTGAAGATTCTCATGTGCTATACTACATAAAAGTCACGAAGTTCGTTAAACATCCAATATTTGATATTTTTGAAGATTTTTGTGTATTCACGAAGTTCATTAAATTTGTAAACTCTGGTATTTTGCATGATTTTCGTGTCCTATACTACAGAAAAGTCATGAAGTTCGTCAAACTTGCATAAATTTGGTCTTTTTGAAGAATTTTGTATGCTATATTACATAAAATCAACGAAGTTCGTTAAATTTGAAAACTTAGTTATTTTGGAAGATTTCCGTGTGCTATACTACATAAAATACACGAAGTTCGTTAAACTAGCATACATTGATATTATTGAAGATTTTAGTATGTTATACTACAAAAAGTCACGTAATTCGTTAAAATTGCAAATTATGGTCTTTTTAAAGATTTTTGTGTGTTATACTGCATAAAAGTCACGATGCTCATCAAACCTTCAAAATTTTGTCTTTTTTGAAGCTTTTTGTGTGCTATATACTACATAAAATTCACAAAGTTCCTTAAATTTGTAAACTTTGGTATTCTGGAAGATTTTCGAGTGCTATACTACATAAAATACACAAATTTCGTTAAACTTGCTTACATAGATATTACAACATAAAAGTCACGAAATTTTTTAAACTAGCAAATTTTGGTCTTTTTGAAGATTTCCGTGTGTTTTACTGCATAAAAGTCACAAAGTTCGTCAAACTTATAAAATTTGGTCTTTTTGAAGATTTTTCTGTGCTATACTACTTAAAATTCACGAAATTCGTTAAATTTGCAAACTTTAATATTTTGGAAGATTTTTGGGTGCTATAAGACATAAAATACACGAAGTTTGATAAACTTGCATAAATTGGTATTTTGAAAGATTTTCGTATGCTATACTACATAAAATTCACGAAGTTCATCAAACTTGCAAAATTTGGTCTTTTTAAAGATTTTTGTGTCCTGTACTATATAAAATTAATGAAGTTCGTTAAACTTACAAAATTTGGTCTTTTTGAAGATTCTCATGTGCTATACTACATAAAAGTCACGAAGTTCGTTAAACATCCAATATTTGATATTTTTGAAGATTTTTGTGTATTCACGAAGTTCATTAAATTTGTAAACTCTGGTATTTTGCATGATTTTCGTGTCCTATACTACAGAAAAGTCATGAAGTTCGTCAAACTTGCATAAATTTGGTCTTTTTGAAGAATTTTGTATGCTATATTACATAAAATCAACGAAGTTCGTTAAATTTGAAAACTTAGTTATTTTGGAAGATTTCCGTGTGCTATACTACATAAAATACACGAAGTTCGTTAAACTAGCATACATTGATATTATTGAAGATTTTAGTATGTTATACTACAAAAAGTCACGTAATTCGTTAAACTTGCAAATTATGGTCTTTTTAAAGATTTTTGTGTGTTATACTGCATAAAAGTCACGATGCTCATCAAACCTTCAAAATTTTGTCTTTTTTGAAGCTTTTTGTGTGCTATATACTACATAAAATTCACAAAGTTCCTTAAATTTGTAAACTTTGGTATTCTGGAAGATTTTCGAGTGCTATACTACATAAAATACACAAATTTCGTTAAACTTGCTTACATAGATATTACAACATAAAAGTCACGAAATTTTTTAAACTAGCAAATTTTGGTCTTTTTGAAGATTTCCGTGTGTTTTACTGCATAAAAGTCACAAAGTTCGTCAAACTTATAAAATTTGGTCTTTTTGAAGATTTTTCTGTGCTATACTACTTAAAATTCACGAAATTCGTTAAATTTGCAAACTTTAATATTTTGGAAGATTTTTGGGTGCTATAAGACATAAAATACACGAAGTTTGATAAACTTGCATAAATTGGTATTTTGAAAGATTTTCGTATGCTATACTACATAAAATTCACGAAGTTCATCAAACTTGCAAAATTTGGTCTTTTTAAAGATTTTTGTGTCCTGTACTATATAAAATTAATGAAGTTCGTTAAACTTACAAAATTTGGTCTTTTTGAAGATTCTCATGTGCTATACTACATAAAAGTCACGAAGTTCGTTAAACATCCAATATTTGATATTTTTGAAGATTTTTGTGTATTCACGAAGTTCATTAAATTTGTAAACTCTGGTATTTTGCATGATTTTCGTGTCCTATACTACAGAAAAGTCATGAAGTTCGTCAAACTTGCATAAATTTGGTCTTTTTGAAGAATTTTGTATGCTATATTACATAAAATCAACGAAGTTCGTTAAATTTGAAAACTTAGTTATTTTGGAAGATTTCCGTGTGCTATACTACATAAAATACACGAAGTTCGTTAAACTAGCATACATTGATATTATTGAAGATTTTAGTATGTTATACTACAAAAAGTCACGTAATTCGTTAAACTTGCAAATTATGGTCTTTTTAAAGATTTTTGTGTGTTATACTGCATAAAAGTCACGATGCTCATCAAACCTTCAAAATTTTGTCTTTTTTGAAGCTTTTTGTGTGCTATATACTACATAAAATTCACAAAGTTCCTTAAATTTGTAAACTTTGGTATTCTGGAAGATTTTCGAGTGCTATACTACATAAAATACACAAATTTCGTTAAACTTGCTTACATAGATATTACAACATAAAAGTCACGAAATTTTTTAAACTAGCAAATTTTGGTCTTTTTGAAGATTTCCGTGTGTTTTACTGCATAAAAGTCACAAAGTTCGTCAAACTTATAAAATTTGGTCTTTTTGAAGATTTTTCTGTGCTATACTACTTAAAATTCACGAAATTCGTTAAATTTGCAAACTTTAATATTTTGGAAGATTTTTGGGTGCTATAAGACATAAAATACACGAAGTTTGATAAACTTGCATAAATTGGTATTTTGAAAGATTTTCGTATGCTATACTACATAAAATTCACGAAGTTCATCAAACTTGCAAAATTTGGTCTTTTTAAAGATTTTTGTGTCCTGTACTATATAAAATTAATGAAGTTCGTTAAACTTACAAAATTTGGTCTTTTTGAAGATTCTCATGTGCTATACTACATAAAAGTCACGAAGTTCGTTAAACATCCAATATTTGATATTTTTGAAGATTTTTGTGTATTCACGAAGTTCATTAAATTTGTAAACTCTGGTATTTTGCATGATTTTCGTGTCCTATACTACAGAAAAGTCATGAAGTTCGTCAAACTTGCATAAATTTGGTCTTTTTGAAGAATTTTGTATGCTATATTACATAAAATCAACGAAGTTCGTTAAATTTGAAAACTTAGTTATTTTGGAAGATTTCCGTGTGCTATACTACATAAAATACACGAAGTTCGTTAAACTAGCATACATTGATATTATTGAAGATTTTAGTATGTTATACTACAAAAAGTCACGTAATTCGTTAAACTTGCAAATTATGGTCTTTTTAAAGATTTTTGTGTGTTATACTGCATAAAAGTCACGATGCTCATCAAACCTTCAAAATTTTGTCTTTTTTGAAGCTTTTTGTGTGCTATATACTACATAAAATTCACAAAGTTCCTTAAATTTGTAAACTTTGGTATTCTGGAAGATTTTCGAGTGCTATACTACATAAAATACACAAATTTCGTTAAACTTGCTTACATAGATATTACAACATAAAAGTCACGAAATTTTTTAAACTAGCAAATTTTGGTCTTTTTGAAGATTTCCGTGTGTTTTACTGCATAAAAGTCACAAAGTTCGTCAAACTTATAAAATTTGGTCTTTTTGAAGATTTTTCTGTGCTATACTACTTAAAATTCACGAAATTCGTTAAATTTGCAAACTTTAATATTTTGGAAGATTTTTGGGTGCTATAAGACATAAAATACACGAAGTTTGATAAACTTGCATAAATTGGTATTTTGAAAGATTTTCGTATGCTATACTACATAAAATTCACGAAGTTCATCAAACTTGCAAAATTTGGTCTTTTTAAAGATTTTTGTGTCCTGTACTATATAAAATTAATGAAGTTCGTTAAACTTACAAAATTTGGTCTTTTTGAAGATTCTCATGTGCTATACTACATAAAAGTCACGAAGTTCGTTAAACATCCAATATTTGATATTTTTGAAGATTTTTGTGTATTCACGAAGTTCATTAAATTTGTAAACTCTGGTATTTTGCATGATTTTCGTGTCCTATACTACAGAAAAGTCATGAAGTTCGTCAAACTTGCATAAATTTGGTCTTTTTGAAGAATTTTGTATGCTATATTACATAAAATCAACGAAGTTCGTTAAATTTGAAAACTTAGTTATTTTGGAAGATTTCCGTGTGCTATACTACATAAAATACACGAAGTTCGTTAAACTAGCATACATTGATATTATTGAAGATTTTAGTATGTTATACTACAAAAAGTCACGTAATTCGTTAAACTTGCAAATTATGGTCTTTTTAAAGATTTTTGTGTGTTATACTGCATAAAAGTCACGATGCTCATCAAACCTTCAAAATTTTGTCTTTTTTGAAGCTTTTTGTGTGCTATATACTACATAAAATTCACAAAGTTCCTTAAATTTGTAAACTTTGGTATTCTGGAAGATTTTCGAGTGCTATACTACATAAAATACACAAATTTCGTTAAACTTGCTTACATAGATATTACAACATAAAAGTCACGAAATTTTTTAAACTAGCAAATTTTGGTCTTTTTGAAGATTTCCGTGTGTTTTACTGCATAAAAGTCACAAAGTTCGTCAAACTTATAAAATTTGGTCTTTTTGAAGATTTTTCTGTGCTATACTACTTAAAATTCACGAAATTCGTTAAATTTGCAAACTTTAATATTTTGGAAGATTTTTGGGTGCTATAAGACATAAAATACACGAAGTTTGATAAACTTGCATAAATTGGTATTTTGAAAGATTTTCGTATGCTATACTACATAAAATTCACGAAGTTCATCAAACTTGCAAAATTTGGTCTTTTTAAAGATTTTTGTGTCCTGTACTATATAAAATTAATGAAGTTCGTTAAACTTACAAAATTTGGTCTTTTTGAAGATTCTCATGTGCTATACTACATAAAAGTCACGAAGTTCGTTAAACATCCAATATTTGATATTTTTGAAGATTTTTGTGTATTCACGAAGTTCATTAAATTTGTAAACTCTGGTATTTTGCATGATTTTCGTGTCCTATACTACAGAAAAGTCATGAAGTTCGTCAAACTTGCATAAATTTGGTCTTTTTGAAGAATTTTGTATGCTATATTACATAAAATCAACGAAGTTCGTTAAATTTGAAAACTTAGTTATTTTGGAAGATTTCCGTGTGCTATACTACATAAAATACACGAAGTTCGTTAAACTAGCATACATTGATATTATTGAAGATTTTAGTATGTTATACTACAAAAAGTCACGTAATTCGTTAAACTTGCAAATTATGGTCTTTTTAAAGATTTTTGTGTGTTATACTGCATAAAAGTCACGATGCTCATCAAACCTTCAAAATTTTGTCTTTTTTGAAGCTTTTTGTGTGCTATATACTACATAAAATTCACAAAGTTCCTTAAATTTGTAAACTTTGGTATTCTGGAAGATTTTCGAGTGCTATACTACATAAAATACACAAATTTCGTTAAACTTGCTTACATAGATATTACAACATAAAAGTCACGAAATTTTTTAAACTAGCAAATTTTGGTCTTTTTGAAGATTTCCGTGTGTTTTACTGCATAAAAGTCACAAAGTTCGTCAAACTTATAAAATTTGGTCTTTTTGAAGATTTTTCTGTGCTATACTACTTAAAATTCACGAAATTCGTTAAATTTGCAAACTTTAATATTTTGGAAGATTTTTGGGTGCTATAAGACATAAAATACACGAAGTTTGATAAACTTGCATAAATTGGTATTTTGAAAGATTTTCGTATGCTATACTACATAAAATTCACGAAGTTCATCAAACTTGCAAAATTTGGTCTTTTTAAAGATTTTTGTGTCCTGTACTATATAAAATTAATGAAGTTCGTTAAACTTACAAAATTTGGTCTTTTTGAAGATTCTCATGTGCTATACTACATAAAAGTCACGAAGTTCGTTAAACATCCAATATTTGATATTTTTGAAGATTTTTGTGTATTCACGAAGTTCATTAAATTTGTAAACTCTGGTATTTTGCATGATTTTCGTGTCCTATACTACAGAAAAGTCATGAAGTTCGTCAAACTTGCATAAATTTGGTCTTTTTGAAGAATTAGCCTTCTAAACCCCACGGAAATTAATAAAATAACTCAGAGTAAAACATGAAAACAAGGGTGCCACAATTCCAATTATAACAAATTTATCATAAATTCATTGTCATGCTTTCACTAAGGAACAATTTGTCATAATACATAAACATCTCATGTTTACACAGCGGAAAATTCATCATACGGATAAGCATAACATCATCTATGCAACATCCCACATAATTTAATACAATAACAACATGATAGAGTATCATCATAAACTCTAATCTAACGTTTCCCCAGTGTTACAATATCAGAGCATGACACCGACACTATACTTAAACAAACTGGCCTATGAGCTATCCTCACCAGAGCCAAAGCCGCTACTCGCCAATCTGAAATCATCAAAGTAAGGGTGAGTCTCATTCACAATTAACAAATGTTATCGAATCATAAACAATAACACATCATAGTCACATTATTCATCCAATTTCATTATATTCAGATTGTCAGGGAGTACTTATCGACACACAACAACAATAGAATACATTACAAAAAGACATCACCATGACAATTACACCATCATCAAATATTATAACATTGGACAATCTTCCATTCATGTTATAATTATACACAACAACCTAATGCAAATGCAACTATATGCATGTGGTACCAAACATGGGATAACCCATCTCACCGATCCACCACCATAAAGATTCGGCTACTTCTCTCACCAATTCCACACAATGGGAATTAGCTACCGCTGTCCCACCACCATAAGGGATACAGCCCACAACATGATTATGAAATGCATGTATCAACCATAACATGCTCATCATCAACATTAATCAACCAGATATCATAATCATCAACCACCACAATAATCAACAGCCACACACAGTTATGTTGTTTCTCAACCATAATAAAATACATATTTTACATCAACAATATATGTATAACAAACACCAATTACAACCACAGCATCATAGCAGATAAATCATTCATTATACAGTGCACAACAATAGCACCCCTCACAATCGCGTACCAAGTACAACAAAGCAACTCATCCACGATAGAGTATTTACCTCATCATTCATCAAAATACATGATAAACATATTTACCATGAACAACATCCATTTGTATAACAAACAGGAGCAATCATATTATAACAACACCATCATCGCACACATTCAATTATGCAAACAACAACCCATTGCACCTCATCATTTATGCAAAACAAGAGTAAACCAGATTTGAAGAAAACGATACTTTTCAAAATAAAATCAAGTTATTGTTGTTATATTTATTTTATATGGTAGAACATTCAATTTAAGGAACAACGTCCAAAACGGCGTCTAAAACGGACTTACTGTTTGAAAGTTACACATTTTTACATTTTTCAAAGAAAATAATTATCGCTACAGCACGCGGCGCCACACACAGTTCGCGGCGCGTAACGAATAGAAAACACGCCTTCGCGGCGCAAACACAGGTTCGCGGCGCGGAACGAGAAAAGTTACGCCTTCGCGGCGCGCACCCACCTTCGCGGCGCGAACTGGCAGAAACCAGAGATCTCACATCGATTGACAGCATTACGGGATTCTTCCCAAAATCCCCAAAACCCAAATCAAGTTATATCATGAACCTCAAATACCACCATATCAGCCACATACATGTTATAACACAAATATAACACACAAAGAGGATCATTCAATCATCATAATAGCCATATAATCATACAATTCATCACGTCAAACAATTCCCATCAAAATCATCCCAAAACCCCAACCTAACATATAACCAATTGACACAAACAATGCATCTAAATCAGTCCCATCATCTATAATACGATAAAAGATGTTAACCGGAAGAGTCCCCCCTTACCTTAGCCAAAGATCTTGATTAGCCCTCTTCCTCTTCTGTTCCTCTTTCACGTATCAGCTTTCCAATCTCTCATCTCCTCTGCTCTGTTTCTCACGTTCCTTTTTCCTTTTTCCCAATTTTCTTTATTTCCTTTATTTTATGAAAACATAAAATAATTAGTAGCGGGCTTACTCACTTAGCACCCCCATACTACTAATCTCACCATTCCAGCCCAATGGCCCTTAATCCATAATTCTCCAATAATTCAACAAAATACCAAATAATTCTAAATAATAATTTAATTTCCGATTAAATTAAAATTAGAAAATATGGGGTGTTACAACTCTCCCCCACTAAAAGAGTTTTCGTCCTCGAAAACATACCTCAAGTAACCAGCTCGTATAAGAGTCCTTTACCTGAGTCTCCAGCTCTCAATTAATATCACCATCAGTCAATCCTCGAAAATCCATCTGACATAACCAACAGGAAACATGTTCCATACATTCAAATCCCAGTTCTTACGTCGCATTTGGCTATCAGAAAATATACCACTCGCTATAGCTCCAAAAGGTTAACAACAACAGAACATTGAGATAGAACCTATACAATACGCTCAACAACCGAGTAATGCAATTACACAATGTATAGTATGATCACACTTGATCAACAATACAGTAATGGATCCCTTCTACCGACATACCAACCTTAGATACGCTTTTCCATCTGAGCGATAAGGTAATACTTACACTTTTCACCAACCGCTTCCTTCAAGAAACTCAATAACAACATTCCTATACTATTGAATTCCAGTTATCTGACTCTTCTTAAGTCACACCAGTAATTATCCAACACGTTACATTCCGTTTTTCCGCACTACTCTGATGACTGATTACAATCATCTATACCAAATAGATTTCTGAGTTTCACCCGATTCCGACTCTCTTTACTCATTCGTCCAAGAATCATCCATTATCATTCATGGTACCATTTTACCACCCAGTAATACTTACTCGCACTCAAAAACAAATTCCTGCTTTACTACATCTATTAAACATTCCGGCCATCGGAACGAGTACGCACAAGTAGTTATAAGTACACTCATCAGCCTCAATATACCATTTCTTACAAAACAACTCAAATTGAGTTTCGTTTTTTTTTTCTAAGAATCAAATCAACTTCGTCCTTCATAGAGTGTAATTACTCATTATATCTGGAATCTATAATAACCCCTTAACAACAACACAAAATTATTACAACGTCATATAGCATCAACTCTTCGTTTTAATTTCGCCGAATACATACTCGTTAACTACGTACAACCGTAATAACATTTTCATCATCTCGACAATTATTCAAAAGAGTTATAATCCTTCGACACGACATCCTTACATCCACTGGATTCTAAATCTAACATATAGAT
The DNA here is from genome assembly GCF_029867415.1 of Vicia villosa. Classification (NCBI taxonomy): domain Eukaryota; kingdom Viridiplantae; phylum Streptophyta; class Magnoliopsida; order Fabales; family Fabaceae; genus Vicia; species Vicia villosa. The sequence continues at coordinate 487,914 of NW_026705696.1, forward strand.
CAATACATATTCTCTATGTAGGCTTCCGACATATTAATTCCTTACTTCCCGCGAGTAGTACTCATAACACTACTCCACATCACACTTTCGCTGCGCGACTCTGATTACCCGTCTTAAGTCATTTGCCCATCATGTTGCACTCTTCCATATTCACTTCTTCATAATTTCACACACATAGCGAGTGATTATTCTTCACGGCTTAGTATCCATCACAACTTATACCATTAAGGTAACAAAACAAGTTCATCTTATTTATATGATTTCCGTCTACTACCAACAAGAGATTAAGGGTGATCAAGTCCTCAATTTGTCAATAGATAGCCGACAACCATATTTAAGCATAAACTGTCGTTACTACATAATAGTGTCCTTTCTGAGTTAGCACTTAAACTCATTAACATTGTCGTAGTCCAATAATTCACTATGGTGTCCTTCTTCTAGAATATCCTTCCGAAGCTCAAAACATCAGGAACACAAATTCAACCACTCAACCTCATTATACTATTCTCGTTGATTCTGAATCCACCACCTCTACCTTGGTAATTCAAAGTCAACCTGTCGATCAACTCAGCATCAGCTTTCTGACCTTCTCTAATCTCGTCAAGAATACCACTAGTAATCTCCTAGCATACCCAATCTAACACTATTACGAGTTCCTTCACATACCAACTTAAGTCTCTAAATTGTCCAATTAAATCCAACTCCTTCACCATTAGCACCGACGTATTTAAAGACTTCCTACACAACACAATAACACAACATTCATAACTCGTGGTTTCACTCCCAATCTCATGACTTCTTTCGCATACCAATATTATTTCACTCGGAATCTCAACAAAGTCTTCCTCATATCAATAGGTGTCAGAAATCCTCTAAAATTCTTCTTTTATACTTATCGTTACTTTGCCATCACAAATACGATCCCAAGAGTTCTAAAGTTTATTCCATCTTTACTACTAATGCACTCTTCACTAAAATTCATCGGCACTCAAACCATCTTTATTATCGAACATCTCATCAATTTATTCATCAACAACATGTTCTACTCAACTTCGTTTTCAAATAATCACGATAGTAGGCATTCTTATTCAACAAGTTTCACACTTCCGTAACCGACTTTAAAATATCTCCTCTTAGGATCACCCTACTGTGTTTATAACTCTCCCATAAGGTAGAACATAATCTCTCCTCTTCGTAGGTTCAAACGGCACATTAATCCGACACTCGAAACTCAAGATATGAATTTTCCAATCATTGCCCGAAAAATGCAACACTGACATCATGCAACGACACTCTATACGATATATCCAAAACTCCTAAATTGGTAAATTCAATTCTTAAGATTACTTCTCAACAAACCTTCTAATTATTCCTTCCATCCATTCAACACTGACACTGACATCCCGTGCAGTACCAATAAACAAGTCTAGTTATAAGAACAAGAGTAACCGTAACTCCACCTCTTTCCAACGTCATCCTGTCACAATTAAATATGTTACAGCTGCTGCAACTATTTTTATAACAAAGTTCATCTCGTTAGCTTTCCGACGCTTCAAACGGAACTCAATTCGGATGTCCAGAACTCCAGTTATGAATTTTCGAAGTTTCGCAGTTATTCAGCAATTTTCCTGCGTTTTGCTTACGAAAATCTCTCTCCAAAACTCATTCTCTTCAACTCTATCACATTCCAAACAGCCCCTTATCGTATCTCTTCACTTCCAAACATTCTTATGACTTGAGCAACACATCCTATCGCCGAAGTGCGATTTCTGGAACATTACGACAACAATCCCCTTTGCAGACTCGCAGCTGAATCTCTTCCGAGACGTAAGGCTACTCAACTGACATCTTCGCAGTACACCAGTAGAGCTGACACATCGCAACTTTCCAATTTCCTCTCCTACAAATAATCACCAATTGCATATAATCATCCTCCTTCAAGATGCTCCAACTTAATTACCAGCCAAGTCTTAATTCCAAGTCACCTTCGATTTGGAAAACAACAACTCCAACAATGCTTGCATTGTTGCCAACAACAGCCGACTGAATCAATCATCTTACAACTGAAACATAACTGAGAAGTGAAACTTCTCCCCCACTTGTTTCAAACCAACTTCCACAACAAACAACAAAGTACCGACAGTGATTCACTCACATGTCGCGTACCAAGGGATAATATGCCGACAGTATTCAACCGTCGTGCAACTCAACTGACTCGACAATTGGCCGGACGGACCGACCTGCTCTGATACCACTATTGTAACACCCTTCTAAACCCCACGGAAATTAATAAAATAACTCAGAGTAAAACATGAAAACAAGGGTGCCACAATTCCAATTATAACAAATTTATCATAAATTCATTGTCATGCTTTCACTAAGGAACAATTTGTCATAATACATAAACATCTCATGTTTACACAGCGGAAAATTCATCATACGGATAAGCATAACATCATCTATGCAACATCCCACATAATTTAATACAATAACAACATGATAGAGTATCATCATAAACTCTAATCTAACGTTTCCCCAGTGTTACAATATCAGAGCATGACACCGACACTATACTTAAACAAACTGGCCTATGAGCTATCCTCACCAGAGCCAAAGCCGCTACTCGCCAATCTGAAATCATCAAAGTAAGGGTGAGTCTCATTCACAATTAACAAATGTTATCGAATCATAAACAATAACACATCATAGTCACATTATTCATCCAATTTCATTATATTCAGATTGTCAGGGAGTACTTATCGACACACAACAACAATAGAATACATTACAAAAAGACATCACCATGACAATTACACCATCATCAAATATTATAACATTGGACAATCTTCCATTCATGTTATAATTATACACAACAACCTAATGCAAATGCAACTATATGCATGTGGTACCAAACATGGGATAACCCATCTCACCGATCCACCACCATAAAGATTCGGCTACTTCTCTCACCAATTCCACACAATGGGAATTAGCTACCGCTGTCCCACCACCATAAGGGATACAGCCCACAACATGATTATGAAATGCATGTATCAACCATAACATGCTCATCATCAACATTAATCAACCAGATATCATAATCATCAACCACCACAATAATCAACAGCCACACACAGTTATGTTGTTTCTCAACCATAATAAAATACATATTTTACATCAACAATATATGTATAACAAACACCAATTACAACCACAGCATCATAGCAGATAAATCATTCATTATACAGTGCACAACAATAGCACCCCTCACAATCGCGTACCAAGTACAACAAAGCAACTCATCCACGATAGAGTATTTACCTCATCATTCATCAAAATACATGATAAACATATTTACCATGAACAACATCCATTTGTATAACAAACAGGAGCAATCATATTATAACAACACCATCATCGCACACATTCAATTATGCAAACAACAACCCATTGCACCTCATCATTTATGCAAAACAAGAGTAAACCAGATTTGAAGAAAACGATACTTTTCAAAATAAAATCAAGTTATTGTTGTTATATTTATTTTATATGGTAGAACATTCAATTTAAGGAACAACGTCCAAAACGGCGTCTAAAACGGACTTACGGTTTGAAAGTTACACATTTTTACATTTTTCAAAGAAAATAATTATCGCTACAGCACGCGGCGCCACACACAGTTCGCGGCGCGTAACGAATAGAAAACACGCCTTCGCGGCGCAAACACAGGTTCGCGGCGCGGAACGAGAAAAGTTACGCCTTCGCGGCGCGCACCCACCTTCGCGGCGCGAACTGGCAAAAACCAGAGATCTCACATCGATTGACAGCATTACGGGATTCTTCCCAAAATCCCCAAAACCCAAATCAAGTTATATCATGAACCTCAAATACCACCATATCAGCCACATACATGTTATAACACAAATATAACACACAAAGAGGATCATTCAATCATCATAATAGCCATATAATCATACAATTCATCACGTCAAACAATTCCCATCAAAATCATCCCAAAACCCCAACCTAACATATAACCAATTGACACAAACAATGCATCTAAATCAGTCCCATCATCTATAATACGATAAAAGATGTTAACCGGAAGAGTCCCCCCTTACCTTAGCCAAAGATCTTGATTAGCCCTCTTCCTCTTCTGTTCCTCTTTCACGTATCAGCTTTCCAATCTCTCATCTCCTCTGCTCTGTTTCTCACGTTCCTTTTTCCTTTTTCCCAATTTTCTTTATTTCCTTTATTTTATGAAAACATAAAATAATTAGTAGCGGGCTTACTCACTTAGCACCCCCATACTACTAATCTCACCATTCCAGCCCAATGGCCCTTAATCCATAATTCTCCAATAATTCAACAAAATACCAAATAATTCTAAATAATAATTTAATTTCCGATTAAATTAAAATTAGAAAATATGGG